>NC_056726.1:1712292880-1712332880 GCF_019279795.1 Protopterus annectens | reverse complement strand
GTACCATTAACATATACAATTCCTTCATTACATTTATCCTCGCCCCATCCTTATTGCAAAGTCATTCTTGAATTTTAAAACTGTAGTGCTGCTTCCTCATGGCACTAGCAAAGAAGACATGCCAAGTAACGAATGCATGTTGTATATGGAATGTACAATTTATAAATGAATTAACACAGGAGGTAAGAACCTTTCTTCAAGAAAAGTTTCTGCTTAAATGTCTAATTTATGTTCTCTTCTTAGCATACTTCTCAACTACTTTGCTCAAGAATTCTTGGGGAATCCATACATTTCTGGGGGACAAGCACCCAAAATCAGGGAAGATTTTAAATGTATTTCTAATTCAATTAAAACTTTAATAGAGCAACAGGTTTTGCATCAATGACTTCCTTGGTCTTAGATGCCATACCTTTGTTTAACAGTTGCACAACATAGAATGATTCCCTCACCACTGTAGACATGTGATAATCAAAGGCTAGATTACTATCTATTTGTGTCTTTAAGACCCTGACTACTGGGTCAACTCTAAGGGGTGTATTGTCAATATGATAGTTACCAGGGATGGATGACTTCACAAAGGATACTATTATGCATTTCTTGGCATTTAGTTTTAGTCCATGGCTCTGACACCAGTTGTTTGTCTCTGTCAGCCCCTCCTGGAGAACATTTGTGTCAGTGTGAGTTTTAATGACAGCTCCTAAGTTTGCCTTGTTGGACTTAATTAGACCTGTTACTTTCTTGTTTAGTTCAATAAGACAGCACTTGTCTTTAAGGGAGTCACTCTTCCTGATTTTGGCAATAATTTTTATTCTTTTATGATATACCCTGTTCAGCTTGAATGGCTCCGGATGCTGTTAGACTACTTGAAAAATGTTTCTGAGCTCAGTCTACTGAGCACAGAGCCTTACAAACTTTTGTCATTTATAGCTGAGAAAGAAAGCTTGAAAACTGATTACTATGCCCTCTGGCCTATCACCAACCAGACTTTGAGCTTTCCGGAATGCTTTCCAAATCAGAGAGACCAATTAAACACTGTCTGCCACAAAATAGATGATTTCCAAATTTCTTAGTATAAAAATGCATCAACAGCAGCTTTCATGTGCAGATTAAACAACAAACAATTAAGTCCCTGGCTAACCTGCCCTTCAGCGAGGTTATTTGGAGGCAAACAGAGGTAGAAAAGCCAACAAAAAGAGAAATTACTACTTTTGCCACAAAATTAAGTAAATACTTTAAAAATGCCTGAAAATAGTAGCGATCATTGGATAAAGCAAGTACAAGTGCAATGAGGAAAGAAAATATTCCTATCTTAGCTCGGATGGCTCTGGATGCAGTTGAAAAGCATCACAGAGTTCTCTATATGTACCATCTGAAGCATCTGTCTTAATAAAACTATTGTGATTTAGGCATATCACAATTTTTCCACACAGATTATGCCCTGTTCCTCCTTAATTTACCAATTCCTTATGGCGTTTTACTTCCATAATAGAATTTTAGAATTTAACAATAATCCACGACTGGATGTTAGGTATCAGAAGATGTATCCGCAGTTGGCATGATTTGATCACAAGGTTGAAGAGAGAAGAGAGAAAAGAGAATCTCTGTTGCTTTTTTTTTTTTTTTTGCATTGTTAGTATTGATTCCTAATGCAAGAAACCTAGACAAAACCAAGTATAATCAGGGGAACAAAGGTCCTAAAATAAGTACAGATTTAATTGCTCTTATAAATTTAAAAAGTTATCAGAATAGGAGGTTTTGTGTTAGCATGCATTTTTTCTGAAAGCTATTAAATCTAAACCTGAAATGTTTGTCATTATTTAATGACTTCAGTCTGCCGTGGTTCTCAGAAAACTACATTTTTATGAGGAAAAAAAAAAACTATGAGGCAAAAATCTGATCATTCTGCCAACATGTGGACATTTGAGAGGTACAAGAGTCAGCTGGAAGTTTAGGATGGGTAGCTCATAAACACAAGGAAAATCAGGTACATTTCTGATTCTTTAGTTTTCAGAATGTACCTCATTTTTCTTGTATTCTGACTATCCTGTAAGCATATGCCAATAGAAAAGTTTGGCCATTCAGTGGTACTTCAGAGGCCAGACTTTTTTCTATTGGTATATGCTCAATTTAGAAATGGGAAAGCTAACTGGTATGTCTGGTCAGCATGCACATTTCTGAATGGCAATGAGCCATTACTTTATAATTTGTAAATAACTATACTAGGTCTGTAAAGAGATTCTTTATCTCTAGCTATACGCAATATAAGAAAACCTTCTATTCTAACAAAAAAAAAAAAAGTTCTCCTTTTGCACAATGAATTGTATGATTTTTATTCCTCAGAGAATGAGTAGTTTGCTTACCAGACACTGGATTTACATTTCAGTGGGCTTGTTGTAGCAAGTCAGTAAAATGAACCCTAAGAAGAAAATACTTTAGTTTTATTTACTTATGAATAGATTGCTCATTAGTTTTATTTGCTAATTAATTCACTCAGGTAGCCAAGTTAGTGTGCTGATCCATGTGAAACATTATGTCCAGCCAGTAACAGAAGAGAAGAAATTAACAGTTTAGAAGTATAACAGTGGTTGTATAAGGCAGTTTAAAGTCTTCCAAAGATAAATGTTTCATCATTTATTTATTTATTGATTGACATTTGTTGACTGAGAAAGTCAACTGGGTCAGAGTAACCCATTTTCAGTGGAGGCCCAGGAAGGAAAGCTTGAGTAACAAATTAAAAATTACTACAGCAAACAACTAAACAAAAATTACTATACAACATGATAAGATTTACAGTAATGATAAGATGAATTCAATAATTTTTAGTCAGACATGCATAATACAGTAATAATATAAACTGTTCATATTATATTTGAGATGCATTTTATCTAAACAGAAATCCAGTGCCATGATGATGTTTATGACAGGATTTCCTTCTACCTTTCAAAATTTGGTCTTCACATGAAGCCTGATGAACCAAATGTTATGGCCAAGAGGGTGGGGTGGGGAGCTAATTTCATCGTGATGTTTCCCTTGTTTTATTTTTGCTCCTCCTCCTGAAGGATCTTGACTGAATCCTCCTTTGCCTTCACAAAAGTGACCTATTTTCTGCAGTAGAAGGGAAGATGGTTATTTCCAGGCTGGGTAAGAGAAGTATGTCCCATTCATTCCTGCCAGACAATCTCTATCAGACTTCTGTTCTCTGCCATTAGTCAGAAGGCAGGGAACATTATAGCTTACTCATCCTTTCAGGTGGCCTGTCCTCTGCCCTTGCAAGCAGCATCCTCCCCCTTGGTGCTCCCTCAGATCTCATAATTGCTGCATTCTGAGTGGACATGTGCATCTGGGGTCTACTTTATCCTCTCAAAAACCAAATCGCCCAAATCTGAAAACCCCGACATATATAGACCGAACGCTAACTAACCCGAAACACAAATATCCCGAAACCGGAAATATCGAATCAGGTAATTTTCAAGGATCCCTAACACCAGTGTACTCGCTTAAACATAGGATGCTTGTCCTTCAGAGTAAACCATAAACATACTTCTCTTTTCACAGACTATAAGCATTTTTCTAAGGTTAGGTAAAGTTTGTAATATAAATTTATATTACAAACTTTACCTAACCTTAACAAAATGTTTATACTGTGTGAAAACAGAAGTACGTTTACGTTTTACGCTGAAGTAAAAGCGTTCTATGTTCACATTAGTAGACTGGTGTTAGGGATCCTGGAAAACTTACCTGATTCGATAGTTCCAGTTTCGGGATATTCGCGTTTCGGGTTAGATAGCATTCGGTCTGTATGTGTCAGGGTTTTCGGATTCAGGTGATTTGGTTTTCGAGAGGATAAAATAAACCCTGCATCTGTATTCTATAACCCATTTGGCTTCCCACTGCTGCATTTTATTTTATTCAATGTGACAGCATTGGCTTAGCCATCTCTCAGCTGTGTTAGGTGACCACCAAGTGTTCCTGCTAGGTATCATCCATGTAGTGAGCCAGAGTGGCCTCCGTCCCCTCAGGATGGGCAGCCCAGCAGCAGGCACTCATTCCCATTCTCCCTGGCACCTTAACCACTTATTGCACTTAAGTTGCCTCTGGTGTGGTCATTGCTGTCTCCGTCTTTTGCACAGAGCTGGCCTTCTGACATGGATTATTAAAATTCATAAAAAGATGCAAATAACTGCAACAGCAGCCGCATTATCGACATTGAAAAATTAGTCTTGTCTCCCACAAACACTGAAAAGTGCACAAAACAAAATAAAAATTTTTATTCTCCAGGGCAAACATACTCCTCAAATACGAGCGTTCGCATAACCAGTGACAGAGGGAAAAAAACCCTTAGGTCTAAGCACCTTCCATATTAAAAAGCTCCTACACCATATCAGTGGTACTTCACTGTTGTATGTAATGTATTCACTCAGTAACTGCTGTTCAGACAATACCAAATGTAATTAATTTCTCCAATTTCTCATATCTAAACGTATAAGTACAATATTTGAAATCTGACCCCGATTTTGGGCCTTTACCCCCCTCCCCAATTATTTTAGGCTTTGTCCAGAATTCTTAAGGAGAAGTCTGTGGCGGTATTTAATACAACTAGGAGATATTTGGTCAGGGCTTTAGATAACTTTACCTACTCTTTTCAACAGGTGTCATGTGATTTAGAAGATGAGAAACTGGTTTAATGTCTTATCTGAAAGACGACACATCCAGGAGTGCAGCACCCCACCCCCATGCTGAATTGCAGTGTCAGCAATTTGAAAATCAGTCCAATCACCTGAAGTGCAATGTTGCTATCTGTGACAAAAGTGAATCTTATAAACCAACAAATATTCAATTGTCATTCTGCCATGATATGGGTAATGTCATCAGTAGTTCTTTTTTACAGGTAACTGATTTTTGAAATAAAATGGAAGTACCACCTAGTCGTAACTATAATGAATATCAATATTCATCCTCCAATGACCTGTCATATCAGTTTTAATGTTTAAAGATTAAATTTCTTTGTTATTTATTTATTTAATTAATGGAGAATGTTTTACATTGCTGACAGAAAACCACACTTTAGATGCTTGTAAGATGGTTAAGATGTCTTTGCGTAATTGTATGGTAGCTACATAAACTGTCATGTCCAAAGGATTTTATGATTTCCTGATGTATCATGTTGCCAGCCAATCAAATCTTAGGATATGACTTAAGTGGCATGTACCCTGGTATCAGAAAATAGCTTGAATAAGCCTAGAATAGCAAAGGTTTATAGGTTCATAGGTGTGTATTAGGCTAATGGCCCTGGAGCCTTTACAAGCCTAGCCCATAGGATTACCCTGGCATTGTGCCACCCGACCTTAGTTCCCTGTGCCTCTGTCGAGTAGCGCCACTGAAGTGATCCCTGGGGTGAATTTTCTATTTCCCATTCACTCATCAAGATTTCTCTTGAAGAGGTTAAGTAATGTGTGGAGGTACTGTGGAAATGTTGAGAAAGATGGCCATTTAACAATATAGCCTATACCTGGGTAAACATTTTGGTTAAGAATATGGCAGCAGGATGGGAAAAAAACAGCTCTAATATGTATGCAGTGACAACTCTAGGGAAATGCAGAGAGTGTTTTGAGATGTGGAAAGACAGTTAAGGACAGAACAGAAATACCCATGTATGCAGCTTACTGAAGAAAGAGTCAGAATCATGGGTGGATAGCAGTAGGACGTAAGAAGACAGATGCCACAAAATTATGGAATTCCATCCCCCTTCAAATAAACATACTTAAAAGCTATCTAATTTTTAAACTTTTTTTTAATGTCTTATTTATTTTTTTATTTATATTTGCTTACAGGGGTAGTGCACTGATCAATACTGACCAGTTTTCAGAATTAGCCGAAGTGAAATACAAAACATTTCACAAACAAAAAAAAAATACAGAAATGTAAGCAATAACAGAATAGTTTAGACTAATTACGTATAAAAAAGTGCATATACAGTCTAGTGAACAAGCATAGTGCAATGTACAATCTAAGAGTGTACTGTGCAATATATGTATTAGCTTCTAAAGTGGGTTAATCTTCAGTGAAGCTTAAGAAAGGAGAAGAAACTCAAAAAGGAGACAGGTTAGGTGACCTGTCCTGTGTTGAAGCAGGAGCATTTGACTTGGGTGACAAAGTGCTTTTTGAGTTGCATTCTGAATTTAGAATAAGTGTTGATTTCCTTAATGTTCAAATGTTCATGGGAAGAGCTTATCAAAGAGTAGTTGCCTGAGAGTAGAAACTATGTGTAGCAATGTGGAATTTGGTTCTAGGGGTAATAACAGTGTGGCTTGTGAGCAGCGTCTCAGGTTGTGACAAGGGGAGAAGGCATGAGGAGTCTGAGTAGATTGTAGAGGTGAGAGCCTAAAAGCACTTTAGATCTTTGTTTTATGGGTAACCATTTGCTTTTTCTGGGGTGATACAGTAATGCTCACAGAAAGGTGAGTTTGTAATGAATGAAGTTTGTTCTCCAAGAACATTTATCTCACACTCAACCATTCTCTTGTCATATTCATGAGTAGCACTACCTTATGTTTCCAAATACCTCACCACACCTGCTTCTCTCTTCTTTTCATCTTACTCCTGTATCTCCCTTTCTCTCATAGCTCACAACCCAAGTACCTAGCCACCAGTCCTACACTTAACTTCAGTACACACTATCAGAACAATTTTGTCCAATGTTCTTCTAATTCGTCCTGTTGTACCATCTCATTAGGTCATGTGCAGAATATAGCTACTTAATTAGATGTGTGCATATCAGCTAAATACCAACAAAATGTATATGTAGTGTTTGTAGTTTCAACCTTGCTTTGTTACACACTTTATGCTGTGGTCATTTAATTGGTTATACATTTCTGCTCTTACTTTCTACACAAATCTGTGTAAAATTGTAACGGAATGTGGAGCTTTTCTCTCCAGGTCTCCACTACAAAGGTTCATAGGTTCATAGGTTTATACTAGGCTATCTGCCCTAAGGCATTTATAAGCCTAGCCCGCCCCCTTATATGAAAAAATACTGTGCCCATTAGTTTGTTGTGCCTCTGTCCAGCAGTGACACAGAGATGATTCAGGGGGTAAACCCGATCTCCCATCCACAGGTCTAGATTTCTCTTGAACAGAGTCAGCGAGGTGCTCTGCCTCACATGGACCGGGATTTTATTCCACAGCATAGGAGTCTCTGAGTGATAAATCTATCCCTCAGCACGTCCTATTTATATCCGTGCTAAGGTTTAAGTCGCTTGCTCTAGTGGTTTGGTGGATTTGGATTTTTTGAGGTGGAGCATGTCCATTAATTCCGGGTTGGACATGGCCTTGTATGTCAGGCACATGTCACCTCTGAGCAGAATGTATGCGACTGAATAGAGCTGGAGTTTCTTCAATCTGGCAGCATATGACAGATTTTGGAGTCCCTTTATCCTTTTGGTGAGGAACTTTTGGGGTCTCTCCAATTGCTGCAGATGTAAGGCCATGTCAAACCCTGATTTGATGAATATGCTTCACCTCAAAAAATCTAGATCCCTCAGAACCACAAGGGTGGGAGACTTAAACCTTGACACGGTTATTAATAGAACATGCTGGAGGGACAGATTCATCACCCAGAGACTCCCTATGCTGTGGAACAAAATCCGGTAACATGTGAGGCCAGAGCACCTGGCCTTGTTCAAGAGGAATCTTGACCAATGGATGGGGATACGCAGATACCAGGGATTACTTCAGTGTCACTGCTTGACAGAGGCACAGCAAAATAATAGGCATAGTTTTATTCAAACTAAAGGGGTGGCGGCCAAATAACTATGGGCTGGAGGCTATAAATGCCCTTGGGCAGATAGCCTAGTATGAACCTATGAACCTATGAACCTATGAACGGTGAGATACATCCCGAATGGGGCATTGTACTCGATCATTGGTCTGATAAGTGAAGAGTACAGGGAACAATAACCTCACTAGATCTGGATGTGAATCCCTTCATGATCAGGTGGGCAATGTAGAAGGTCTTTCTAACCACTTTAGCAATGTGAGTGTCAAAGAAAGGGTCCCCAGGTCCCTGATAACCTCTTCTGTGCTTAGTGGATTGCCACCTATATGGTAGCTTGGGGTTACCTTGTTTTCCCGAATTAACTTCAGGCCATGGCTCTGGCACCAGCTATCTGTTTCCGTGAGTCCCTTCTGAAGGATATCCGTGTCTGATGCACTTTCCACTATGGCCCAGTTTGCATGTTGGCCTGTACTTCTGAGAAGTAGATGCCAAACAATAGGGGCCAAGGACCGACCTGTGGGACACCACTTGTGACCAGCGCCAGCAACTCTAACCCTGTGGGTTCTGTCCTTTGCAACCCATCTTGTGACATATGGGTTTACATTTAAGCTGGTTTTCTACAATACCCTTGCAAGGTCAAGGTAGGCTGTATGGACTGCCTTTCATCAATGGCCTTGGTGACTGTTTTGAAGAAGTCGACCAAGTTCAAAAGGCATGATCTTCCCTTGACAAAGCCAAACTGGGTCGGGTCCAATGTCTGCAAGTCCCCTATATCTTTGTTTATGAGCTCCATTATGATCCTCTCCATAGCTTTGCAGACTAGAGTGGAGTGGGACAACAGTTGAGATTAAAGGCTACACGGCTGGGATAGTTATCTCTCCTTTATTGCACTGAACCTGTCTGCCAGTATGTTGGCAATGTCTGTGGGTTCAGTGATTTTTGTATCATTTTGGACTAATTCTGAGCATATCTGGGAGTTTCCACCCAGGTTCCTAACATAGCTGAAAAAGGCCTTATGATTGTCCTTTGAATCCATGGCAATTTTTCTCTCAAAATTGGCCTTAGCTGATTTTATGAGTGCTCGTATTTTTTACTAATAATGATCAGGGTGACCTTTTATGGATTTTGTTCTATCATGTAATCTCTTATTGTAAAGTTTGTTAATGGCTGGGGTCCACCAGACTTGCCCTTTGTGGAAAGAGTCTTGGTTTTATTTGGGATTGCCTGATCCATGCAGTCCTGGAGGTGTTCATAGAAGGCATTTGTAAGGGCTTCCACAGCTTGGGTTGTGGTTTCCACTGGCTCAGGGGCCTTGAAGTATACCACACCAGTCTTGAGTAGTGTGAAGTTTGCTTTAGAGAAGTTCTTCACTATGGTCTTTTTTGTTTGGGGTGGGGGCGGGATGTGGATTTCCAGTGAGATTAGTTTATGATCAGATCTCACCAATGAGAGCATTTTGTCCCCATGTTTGTGACAATGCCATGGCATTTTTATGAACTCCAGGAACTGTTGGGCTAGAAAGTTAGGGCTTGAGTAATGTTCCCAGTCTATATTCAGGTAGTTGAAGTCACCCAATATGATGGTGTTTGGAGATACATTTATACCCTCCAGTGTCTTCAGGAAGGCTGTGTGGGGTTCCTGAGTTTGAGAGGGTGGCCTGTAGCATGCTACAATTTGTAGAGCAGTTTTGCCTATGGTTAGTTGCACCTGGATGGTTTTGCATTGCCACCAACCTGGAGGTGTGGGTATCCTTTATGAATATGGATACACCCTCCTTTTGTGGTGTGGTCCGGAGGGTGCTCGCAGGAGCCTTGAACCACGTTGCAGTTACAGCACACACATCGATGTGCTCCCTACTGAGAAGGGGCATTTTGAGATTTAGACTTCTGGCATTGAGCAGCATTACCCTCAGTTTCTTCCCATTTTTGTTTTCTAGGGTGGTAGGTTTAGAATTTGAGCCTTGCCTAAAAAAGGCACTATGGGGTGGCAAGAGCCTTAGCCAATATCCGGAATCCCAGGTGACAGGTGCAAGCCGCATGTCATCCCAGGCAGACAGACACTGGATCCCCTTTGAATGACACCAGACATTAAGCCAATTGTTAAAGCTGATCATCTTGTCTCTATATTGTGGCATCATTCTTGGTGAAGGAAGGATACTGCTCAGGGTTAGGGTCATACCTGCCTGGGCTACATAATCAGAGTGCTCTTTTCATGTAGTCCATCACACCAGCATGGACAATGGCTGTGTCATATTTGTACTGTGCTTGTGTTATGTGGCCCCTCTCCTTGTTCAGCCTTGTGAGTGGGCGTCAGTGTGTCTGACTATGGAGTCACCTATGACAAGTATGTTTGGTGTTGTATTTGGGGCTGTGACTGCACTGCTTTGTGGTTTATGTGTTGCTTGTGGGGTGTCTTGAGGTAGCAGTTGTTTGGGTGTCTGCTTTGGAGGCCTCTGATGTTTAGGTGTATGTCTTTGTGTGTTTATGTGTTTGATTCAGTGGTGTGGTAGCATTATGTGAGGCTGGTTTTGTGGTGTGTGTAGTTGCCTTCTCCTCCTGTCTGGTCTTGCCAGTCCTGAGTTGAGAGAGCTCAGCCTCCAGTTTGGCTAAATAGCTGCATCTCTCTCAAGTATTTGTGAGGGTTGTCTGTGTACTTGAGGCAGTTATAACATTGCCTCAAGATTCCCAGATTCACCAGCTGGACCGGAGAGGAGATTGACAACTGACCTTTGGACATGCTAGAATAATTGAAAACAAGGGCCAGTGGGGAGTGAGGGTGTAGTGCTTTTAATTTTTAGTGCTGGTAACTTGAGTGCAATGTGTTACAAGTAACTAAATGCAAACACGACAAACAGTAACTTTCTTTCAAGTGAAACAAGGAAATAAGTACAGTAAGCAATGCAGATATCACTAGTGATCCACAGAAGCTGAGAAGGTGGAATTAGCTTCCAGGGAAATAACAAGCAAACAAACAACAAGCATATAAACAAAGCTAGATTCAGCAGGCCTGGATCTAGTCTATGCTAGAGCAAACAAGGTGAACCAATTTCAGTAAGATACAGTTCAAATATTCAGGCACTATAAACCTTTAACCAGAAATTCCCAGCTCAGAAGGGCAGAGTCCAGCCTCTTCTCCCACAAGAGTGCAGACCACGAACCTTCTTAATGTAAAATAACTGGCCTGAAGCCCAAGTGCCTAAACCAGAACTAATACACTTGGACACTGGGCTCTCAATCAGCAGTTCCCAACTTAGAAGGATGAAAGCTACCTGTCCTGCCACCACAGTGCTTGCCACAAACCTTCCTAATGTAAAACAACTGGTCTGAAGCCCAAGTGCTTAATCCAAAAGACTTGAATGATAGCTACACTTTAATCAAGCAGTAATAAATACCATTGAATACTCTAGAGAATGTCTGGATTAGTGCTCAAGTTACACAAACAAAGCTAGATCCAGCAGGCCCGAATCCAGTCTATGCCACAGCAAACAAGGCACCAACTTCAGTAAGAAACAGTTCAGATATGCATGCACTATAAGCCTTTAACCAGAAATTCCCAGCTCAGAAGGGCAGAGTCCAGCCTCTCCTCCCACAAGAGTGCAGACCACGAATCCTCTTAATGTAAAATAACTGGCTTGAAAGCCCAAGTGCTTAAACCAGAATTAATACACTTTTAGAATAACAGACACTGAGCCCTCAATCAGCAGTTCTCAACCTAGAAGGATGTAAGCTACCTGTTCTGCCACAACAGTGCAGACCACAAACCCTCTCATTGCAAAACAACTAACTGGTTTTAAACCAAAAGGCTTAGAATGAGTTACACCAAGCAGTAATAAATACAATTGAGTATTTTAAGATGATGCAAAAGTAAAAGAAGTAGGTAAAAACACAAGTACAGTAAAAGCAGATGAAAATTTATTTATTTTTTTTTTTCTGAACAAGTGCTGAGATCAAAGAAACAGATTTGAGTGCTGAAACTAGAAAACTGGCTAGTTATAAGAAAAAAAAAACAAGCTAGAAGGCTTCCTTCTAACACAGAATTTTTTCTATTTCCCAGATGCTCTCTTTGTACACAGTAGGAGTGCCTGAAATCAGAATATGATCTCACTGCACTCAGTTGAGTGAGCAAATGAGATGGGCCCAGATGCAGGCTGAGGTTCAATGCCACTAAGATAACTGAAGTGCAGAATAACTTCAGATAAAAATTCCTTCAACACTCAAATTAAATACTGTATTTTTAAAAAAAAGAGCAGATAAAGGTACATAAATTCTCTTATACGTCCAGTTGAATATAACCAAGTTCTTAGCTGGCCAAGCTGAAGTTTTAAAGCAGGAATTATTTCACATGCACCAGTTTAAATATGCAAGGACAGGAAATCAAAGAATGTGGCTACCCCCACACCTGTAATTACTAGCAAATAACAAAATTCAGCCAACACTAGCTTCAGTTCAAGTTACTGAAGAGCAGAATAACTTCAGATAAAAATTCCTTCAACACTCAAATTAAATACTGTATTTTTTAAAAAAAAGAGCAGATAAAGGTACTTAAATTCTCTTATACGTCCAGTTGAATATAACCAAGTTCTTAGCTGGCCAAGCTGAAGTTTTAAAGCAGGAATTATTTCACATGCACCAGTTTAAATATGCAAGGACAGGAAATCAAAGAATGTGGCTACCCCCACACCTGTAATTACTAGCAAATAACAAAATTCAGCCAACACTAGCTTCAGTTCAAGTTACTGAAGAGCAGAATAACTTCAGATAAAAATTCCTTCAACACTCAAATTAAATACTGTATTTTTTAAAAAAGAGCAGATAAAGGTACATAAATTCTCTTATACGTCCAGTTGAATATAACCAAGTTCTTAGCTGGCCAAGCTGAAGTTTTAAAGCAGGAATTATTTCACATGCACCAGTTTAAATATGCAAGGACAGGAAATCAAAGAATGTGGCTACCCCACACCTGTAATTACTAGCAAATAACAAAATTCAGCCAACACTAGCTTCAGTTCAAGTTACTGAAGAGCAGAATAACTTCAGATAAAAATTCCTTCAACACTCAAATTAAATACTGTATTTTAAAAAAAAAAGAGCAGATAAAGGTACGTCCAGTTGAATATAACCAAGTTCTTAGCTGGCCAAGCTGAAGTTTTAAAGCAAGAATTATTTCACATGCACCAGTTTAAATATGCAAGGACAGGAAATCAAAGAATGCACCTGTAATTACTAGCCAGAATAACTTCAGATAAAAATTCCTTCAACACTCAAATTAAATACTGTATTTTAAAAGAGCAGATAAAGGTACTTAAATTCTCTTATACGTCCAGTTGAATATAACCAAGTTCTTAGCTGGCCAAGCTGAAGGAATTATTTCACATGCACCAGTTTAAATATGCAAGGACAGGAAATCAAAGAATGTGGCTACCCCCACACCTGTAATTACTAGCAAATAACAAAATTCAGCCAACACTAGCTTCAGTTCAAGTTACTGAAGAGCAGAATAACTTCAGATAAAAATTCCTTCAACACTCAAATTAAATACTGTATTTTTAAAAAAAAGAGCAGATAAAGGTACTATATAACCAAGTTCTTAGCTGGCCAAGCTGAAGTTTTAAAGCAGGAATTATTTACCTGTAATTACTAGTTCAAGTTACTGAAGAGCAGAATAACTTCAGATGATCCTAGTCGGACTATCCCAATAAACATATGCTCAATGAATACAATAAATAAATGAGTGGTGTGGAAGAGAGATGAACACTTTATAATGAACTGCAGCCTAAGAACGTAACTATTGTAAGTGAAACATCAGAGGCACTACAGACTTGTTGATTATAGAATTTATCCTAAAGAGGTAGAAAAGTGGAAAAGGCAAAAAAGAGAAATGGGGGTAAGGGCAATGTACATGTGGGAGAACCTAGGGAGGAAGGCAGCATATGAAGCTCCCAAGAACCTGATCTGTAAAGTGACCAAGGGGCACTTGTCTCTGTTTTAGTACTAATGTCTCATGAAATGTGATGACTGTTGCAGTGCAATTAGACAGAATTACTGAAATTTGTACATACAGTCAAATTAATCTCAGAATAGTCATTAAAAATCGACAAACTACATTTTTCAATACATTAGTGTAAAGTAAAAGCATGGTAATCATTTTTACTGAGACTAACAAATATGAATGGTGCTAAAAGCATACAATGATATTCGGAATTTGCTCACGTAAAAATAATATGCATTTCTGTATGTAAGTGATGCAGTCAATCTTTTTTAAATGCTATGGCATAAAATGACATTGGAATTATTTTTTTTCATTATAATTCAATATATAGCTACTAGTTTTACTTTATTGTCAGGAGTGTAATCTGAAGATATGTTATACGTAATTGTCTTCATATTAATCCTGAAAAATTTGATAGTAAGGGCATTAAAAACAGCCAAAACTTGAAGCTTGTGCCCTATATAGTTCAACATTAGATACAAAGAACAAGGAAATACAGAAATCAATAAATAATTAAAAATAAAAATCAATCAAAATACAAACAGTTAATTAAAAAGACTATCCTAATAGTATGCATAGTTAATGCTAGGCAGAGGCAGCAGTAGTGTAGTGGTTAGCATTGTCACCTCAGAGCAAGAAGTTCTCCGGTTCGATTCTCAGCTGAAGCACCTTCGGTATGGAGTCTGCATGTCCTCCCTATGGTCGAGTGTGTTTTAAAGACATGCAGGGGTGTGCGTGTGCCTTCTTTGAAGGTTGGGCGCTGAGTTGGCAACTCAGCACTGTAAAAACTTCACTGACAATCAATCTGCAGACCGGTAATCCCCTGTGGTGAACCCTAATCGGGAAAAGCTGAAAGATATTGCTTTTCTCATACTTTATCTGTGCTGTACTTGCATCATCTGGATTCAAGACTGTATGTTGACCTTTTTTTTCCCTAAAGGGAAAAAACAGCAAAAAAAAAATAATTGAAAGCCATTTCAGTGAGTACAAATTTAAGCAAATGGGACCCCCACCCCACCCCTAGCAGGCCTCTCCACTCTTACTATTTTGGAGAAACACACCTATTTTCAGGCTTGATTTACCCCCAACCCATGAGGTACCTATTTATGGAAGTGCGTCCCTGTTTTCAAGCTTGGTTTACCCTTTGCATAATTTTTTGAACACCCTTCTTCACACATGATTTTTGAAGCTGTAAATAAAAACACACAAACAAAACCAACATATACTAGTGGCACCAATAATTTAAAGAAAGAAGACACATATCTTACAATTCTCGTTTTCAGAAACAAAGTAAATGACCTTGTTTGATTTTGTAATACAGTTCATTAAAGTCTGCAGATTTTGCACTCTCTTTGATAATGTGCTTAGGCAATGTATGAAGAGGGTGGTTCTTGCAGTACTTGGAAACCAGGTGACATTCAGAATTAACAGACTGTGATCCTCTCTTGAATCAGAATATGGAGCAAATCAACATTTTTTATTTATTGTCATCTAAAGTATTCATGCATTTTAGCAAAAATAAAGAATAACAATATGCAATGTGTCTTCTAATTTGGGAATCAGAACTCCAGTTCCTATTTTGAAAGGGAAAAGAAGGTCTAAATCATATGCATTTAGTACTATTTCTTTGCAAATTTCAGTGCTGGTCCTAAAAGTGAAAGATTGAGCATGTCAAACACCCAAGTATTTGTAGTGGCTGACAAATTCAGATAGATTATTGAGATGGTCAGTCATTTTTATGGATCTATTGTTTTTGGCATCTAGCATAATACCATTTAATAATGGTGCAGCAGTCCTTTCAAGGTGTTTCTGTACTTTAATTGTTTTCACACATTTTACAAAAATCAAGTTGTTTATATATGTGATTAACTGTAATTAAGGCTAAACAATTAAGAGATCATTAGCAGAAAGGGAAAAGAGAACAAGGCCTAAAGCAAAATCAAGTGGGATACCTGATCAAAACAAGTTGTGTCTCGTATGGCATTAAAAATTCTGCCAGATAATTCTGCAGTTTTTTAAGTAATCCATATCTGAATCCTAATTTTCTGAACTCCAGCAGAAAAAAAAGAGAATGATTCCCTTCTTCAAATGATCCTTTTAAATCCAGAAACACTGCTCATGTCAAGTTGACATTTTCCATATAGGAAAAGATTTTGTCTGTAATAGCATATACGGCTGTTATTGTCTTTTCTGAAGCCATCCTAGTTGTTGGTTAAATTATTATACTTATTACTAAACTGTATGTCCAGCTCATAAAAAAGCTGTTAAAGTAATTTTAGTCCAAGGTGCACATGTGACCTATAACTTGTACAATTCAATTGAAAAACAAACAACTCTGTTAGGGGAAAAATATAAAAGACACAATACGCTGGTTGCATAAGTGTGCACACCCTTAAACTAATACTTTGCTGTGTATGCACACCCTTAAACTAATACTTTGCTGAAGCACCTTTTGATTTAATTACATTTATATTTAAGTAGGAGAGGTGGGAGGCCACTTTGGTAGGCTTACATTTCCTCCATTTTGTTTGGTTTTCTTGGTGGTCAAGTGGTACCTTTCCCTGTGAAAGAAATTCAGCAGTCCATTCATTCGTTGAACTACAACTTCAGTGGATTCAGCTCAGGTAAGTGCAATATGGTGGATTGTAGTTTTGTGTAAAGAATATATATATATATATATATATATATATATATATATATATATATATATATATAAAATTTTCCCTCACATGACCATCAAACTGCCCCCCCCCCCCCCCACACACACACACACACACACTAATCTATACCATTCATTCACACTGGAAATGAGACCCTTTTCACTCCTCCCATGGTTGAGTGTCAAATGACATGAACAGTAACATTATATTGATTAGGGATCTGGGGTTTTCTGCTTAAGCTCTAGATATTCCTGCTGCATATGCCCAGTAGCTCTCTGAGCTGCATATGCCCAGTAGCTCTCTGAGTTGTCATGCAATGGGCCTTGCAAGGGCAAATCTTTTACTTTTATCAACAAAATAATCCCTCCAAAGTCTCTTCTTGATGGAAGGGTGGCCATGCTGTGTCCAGTGACTGTCCACCAGAGATTTTAAAATAGAAACTGCGTTCTGTAAACCACTCCTTCCCTCCAAAGAGGTGACCTGACTTATTACCTGTCATTCCTGCCTCTTGCACTGTCACCAGCTTTTCTGGCACCTGGGCAGCTGATTGATCTCGGTCATCTGGATTGTAATCAAGGCTTTATCCTTCTATGCCATAGAAGTATTGTGGGAATTAGAGCTTTAGGTAGAAAAATTTAGGGTAAATGTTTTAGTATAGCGTGAACTAAATCAAGCATCATAGAGAGGTTGTAGATGTTAGCTAAGCACTAAATGATTATGGGAGTTACATTCTGAGAAGTGGGGTATGATGTTGTTAGTTTGAGTTTGTACTTAGTGTTGGATGCTCTAAGAGTTTTTCTAACAGATTTAATATGACATCTTTCAAAAGTAAAAGGGCAACCTGTAGGTTTCTTCTTTAGTGAGAAATTGTTGTGCTAAACTGAGATGAAGGGCATCTGGGAACAGTTCAGGTTTGAATATTTTGTACTTTAGATATGGTAATTATTGTACTATAATTTGTACCAACTTACCAATTTTAGGTTAACCTCTAAAGAAGCTCTTTCACTCAGCATATAACAGCTGCTATATAATTTAAACAGCATAAATCAGAGGTTCATAGTGATTATGAGGGTAATGGCACAAGAGCCTTTACAAACCTAGCCAATAATACCCAGGATATAACAATATTATATCGTAATTCTCCAGATATGGGATGGGGTGGTATCAGGGTACTGGGTCTTTGGGCATTGGAGCTTTGAATTATTTTACAGACTGCCTCTGTCCATAAGAGGCATAGGCAGTACCCCGGGAGTGAATGTACAGTTCCCTATTAATTTATCCAAATTATTTTTGAAGGGAATGAGGGACAGACTTTGTTTTACTAAGGTGGGAAATTTATTCCATTTAGAAGGTAGCCTTTGGGATATGAACTGTCTCTCCAGCAAGTTCTGTTAGAGTCACAACTAAGGCTGAGATCCATGGAATGCATATAAGTTTTCTTGGGAATATGTAATGTTTTCATCAGGGCTGTAACAGATAATGCCTTGTAAGTCAGGCATAAGTCCCCTGTCAATAAATGATATGAGACAGAGTAGAAGGATAGTGCCTTTAGCTGGTCTGCATAAGATGTGTCTTATACTTTATATTTTTTTAGAGAAACCTCTGGGACCACTCCATGTGATGTAAGTGTTTGGTTAGGTACATGCAGAAGGCAGCGTTAGAGTCAATTATGGGCCTAATGAGGGTTGTGTACAATAGCTCTATGACTTCCTCTGAGCTTGATGCCATGACTTTACTTATAAGATGAGCCACACAGAAAGACTTCCTCACTACCTGCTGGTCAAAGTTTAGGTTACTATCTATCTGTGTTCCTAGGTCCCTCACCACTGGGTCTACGTTTAGGGGTGTGCTATCAATATTATAATTTGCAGTGATATCTGATTTACCAAAGGGTATGATTATACATTTTTTAGCATTTAGTCTCAGACCATGGTTTTGGCACTAGTCAGTTGTCATTTTTAGGCCTGTTTGTAGGATGTCAACATCGTTTGGGGATTCAGTGTTTACTCACAGCTTACAGTCGTTGGCAAACCTGGTGAGCCAGAGGCCCCCAACTTTGTCCTTCAGTACATAGAAGTATATAACAAACAGGAGGGGATCCCAACACTTAGCTTTGTGGGACACCACTAATAACACGTTTCTTAGTGGAAGTGGATTCACCTATCTGGACAACACATGTCCTGTCACTGAGCCAGTTGGCTATCCATCTGATGAAGTAGGGGTTTATGCCTAACTCAGTAAATTAATATATAATCTCCAAACAGGGGGATTGTGCCAAAAGCTATTGCCAGGTCTAGGTAATCACTGTGTACCATTTTACTGTCATCCATTGCCCTAGTGACATTCTCAAAGAAGTCCACCCAATTGAGCAGGCAAGACCACCCTTTGACAAAGCCAAATTGGGTCTGGTCCAGTGTTTGGAGAGTTCCTATGTCATTATTGCGCAAGTCAATTATAATTCTCTCTACAGCTTTGCAGAGAAGACTGGTCAAGCATATGGTTCTGTAGTTCACTGAGTCATTTGATGGGCACTCAATGTGTGGAGGGACAAATGTTGCAGTCCTCAATTCTGATGGGACAAAGCCCATCTGGAGGGTGTGGTTAAAGAAGGTTTCTATTATCCCTGACAGTCTGTTTTCAGCTATTAAAAAGCATCCTGGAATGTTGTCTGGACCCTTGGAGGCTGTGTTTTTCGCTTTAGCGAGCACAGTGAGGACCTGTTCCCCTGTAATTACTGGTAGGGGATGGTTGCGGTTATTTCTTTGGGTGTGATAGGAGGTGATAGGGAAGAAAAGTTTGAACTGAACTTGTCACCTAGCAGGTTTGCTGTAGTTTCAGGCTGGGTGTTAGTGTTGCCATTCTTAATTAACCCACCACATTGCTGAGCATTTGTCCTGAGGTTATGAAAATAATTAAAAAAAGATAAAGCAAACAGAAAGCTCAGAGGCACTCCAAGGCTGTAGGTGTAAAATAAAGTTCCCTGATAAAAACAATTCTAAGTAGTAAACTTCAATAAATCCAATGGACGAAGCTTAAAATGAAGAAAGATTTATTGTGCAGAGGTTAGCGCTTTCATCCTGCTGGGCTTCCTCAGACATTTTATTTTACACCTACAGCCTTGGAGTGCCTCTGAGCTTTCTGTTTGGGTTTATCTTTGTCTTTTAGCATCAGAACACTTACTCCCTTGTCATTTGCTTTGTTGACTTTGTTTTACGCATAATTAAAAAAAAACTTATAGTTATCTTTCACCTATGAGGGTATCTTTGCCTCATAGTTTGCTTTGTCTGACTTGGCTAGCTCTCTAATTTGTTTGTTTAGACTCATGAGTGTCTTTTTGCACTGTTTTGTTTGTTCCTTCTTGGCTTTGTAGAGGATTTTCTTTTTCTTTTGCTGAATAGCCTATGTATTTATTTTTGTCAGTAGTCATAGGTTTGACTTAGACAGGTACTGCCTCCTCTATGCTGCTATGAATGTGGTTGTACAGTGCTTTTGTGTACAGCTCAGAGTAGGCCTCAGTCTCATTCTGGTACGGAGGGTCTTGAAGGTTTAATAAGCTGTCACTTTGTTTGAGGTAATTGGCCTTAACAAAGTTCTTAATAGGTTTGAAGTTTGATGAGGGGTTCCAGGTTAGTTTTAGTGCTAAAGGAGATCATTTAGTGATTAGATATTATCAGAGAGGTGTTAACACAAGGGAGGGAGCAGCAACCCACGATGTTCTTGACTACTAGGTCTAGTATATTTGTACCTCTAGTTGAGGAGCTAACTAGATGCTCCAGGGTGTTTGCATTGATGAAGTCCAAAAACCTCTGACCAAGTGAATGTTGGGTCATCTAAGTCTCCCAGTTTATGAAGGGATGGTTGAAGTCACCCATAAGTATAGTGTTAGGCTAAATGTTAAGAGAGTCCTGTACATTTAAGTTAAAGTTTACTGATCTCATGACAACCTATGTAGCTGATGCCTTAGATGCAGTGAATCCATCTACTTTTTTCACTGGCTTTTCTGACACAGACAAAGATGAATATATGTCTTGGGACCATAATGCTTTGTTAATTGTTGAGATCCTAATATGCTTAAAGGAAAATAGCTATATTTTTGTGATGATAGCCTCTTATTTCCTGTGGTTTATTGTGGGTCTCCCCTCATTTGTCTCAGTCAAGTTACTGCTCAGTTTGCAAGTATACGTTATCACACTGATGAACCCATTTCATCATTTGTTTGGAAACTTTATTGAGCTATACCTTCCTTGCTACATTAATTCTTATTTTACAGTCAAGCTTACTGATGTTACAATCCCCCTCTTTTTGTGCTCATATGAGTGCACTGTAACTTATCTAGATATATTATTTCCTTATTTGCTTACTTATTATTGTTTTATTTTTATTTACCTTTTAGCTCCACTTTTTTGTTTTTATTTGCACATATTATCTTCTGACCATTTACTCACATCTCCTGGTCACTCTACTGACCTGTTTGCTCTCTGTGACTGAGAACCTTATTACCCATTTTTTTCTCTGTGAGCAGCATGCAAGCATATCAGTGGACCAGGGGTTTTGTTAAAGCCTTAGCTCTTCTCGTATTCATGCCCACCGTGGTGTTGCTATGCAGTGGAAATCTGAAAAGCACATCCATGTTACTGTGTGGGATATGATCAAGCACCCCTTTCCCCACTGAAGAGAGGTATTTTCATTCAATTCTTAGTCTATAGCAGAGGTTCTGCCATGGTTACTGTGTCTTGAACAGACACTCAAACATCTCCACCATAAGATATGTATATAGGCTGAACCTCAGCATTCACTTTCTGCCTATACAATTTCCAACAGATGCCCACACTGCTACTGAAGCTTGGGTCACGTTTGTCAAGCTAGTAATTTATTCTTTATACACAAATGAGCCACTTGTCCTATTTTTGCTGCATTTGACCATCTAGTGTCATGTGGTCCTCCTTAATCTCTAGATCTCCCTGTCCACAGTCTATGGCTAACAACAACCAGAAATATGTGGTGAGGCAAGAACGAATGTTACTATCTATGGTTAACAGTGCAGCTTGGCAACTGTATAGTGCCAGCATGTACCTATACCCTGCCCTCTGAGAGAGAGAGAGAAAGATAAAGAGAAAGAGATGAGCAGGCGTAAGCATTTTCATTTTCCCTCAACCCCCATTGGTTCCTCTAGCTATCTAGGCTACTAGTCAGTCTTGGGTCATCTGGACTGTAATCAGGGCCCTATCCCGCTGTACCACTGAGCGGACAAATCGTCTACACAGTTTATAGCTTAGAGCACATTGAAGAGACTTGCTGTGTTTTCTCTTCATTATAAAGGTAAGCATTTCAGTCTGATGGAGTTTTCTGATGATATACAAAACAGTTCCATTTTCCCTGAAGACAGCAGCTTGTGAATATCATTGCATTTGATGCACTTCTTGGTATGCTCTTTGAAACTGAGATGAAGCGTGTTACAAGAAAAAATGACATGCTGGTGTTGGTGTGTTTCTTTGTTAAGGTGGATAGCCTACGAGAATGTGAATTTTTCTGGTGCACAGTACATCCTGGAGAAAGGCGTTTACCACAACTGCCATGACTGGGGAGCTAGTGAAGACCAGATATCTTCATTGCAGCCCATTCTGCAGGTGAGACTTCATGCTGTATTATCTATGGAAAAAGAATACGTGTTTACCATTTCAGCAGTAATTTACTTAAAAAAACTGAATATATAGAGATTAGATATTAAGAACAGGAATGATGCAAGCCTGAGCAGATTTTATCAGCATACATTCTTTCAAAACAGCTGACGGAAGAACACACAAAAATAATCTTTATTTTTAACACTATTAAGGTTTTGTAAACGTTAGATCTCTACATTGAAAATTAATTACATGATACATTTTATAAACTGGCCAAAATACAGAGTTAGGTTACCTCCATAAGAGAGCATAAAAGGAGCTAGATTTGTCTGTGAGTCACTACTGAGTGACAGTCTTATATGTGGTCATTAGTGTGAGAATACTGTTTTTGTTTGTATGTTTGTTTTCCAGGGAGATCAGTGTTGCAGTATCGCAGGGATTTCTCCTTTTCCCATAATGCAGCATTCTTGGAGTTGGTGTATATAAGACGTGGGGTGCAAAAGGTTCAGTGACACCACCTTGGATGATGTAGGGAGGGTCCTGCTACCCCTGTAAAAATATTTTTTAATTTATTTTTTCACTCGCAAATGCTGCTCTCATTTGCATCATAACGCTTTTTGTGAAAGCATTTATGTACAATGATTGCAAGGCAGTCCATTGCTTATATTGTTGCCAGGTATAAGCTATTTTGCTGTCATAGACTTGTGTGGCATTTCTTGAAAATATTATTAAAATGATAACTTGTGAAAAAATTATTCCCTGCTACAAGTTTCTACTTCGGATAATCTTTCTTAAAGTATTGAAGCAGACTCTTTAAAACAAGGCTTGTTATTTTACAATTAAAACTCATTTATATCAGCAAAGACGTGCTCTGCTTGCACAAAGCAATCAAAGTGCCTATTTTAAATCCAGCATTACCCCCAAGAGTCACCTCAGCTAGTCAGTGAAGCTTCCAATGCCATTTTAGAGAAGCAAGCTGCCTCTATATACACCATGAGAAAATAATATGTGCTTTCTGATGACCGAAACTCTTATGAAAAAACATATAAATACAAATAGCTGCAACCTTTATTTATAGGAATCATAGGAAGTTACTAGGCTATTCGCCCTGAGGCCCTTACAAGCCTAGCCAAGAATTTAGCCCATGTTCCAACAAGTCAGCACCCTATGCCACCATCCAGCAGGGACACAGGTGGAATTTATGGTTCCTCATTTAAGTTTTGTCTATTTTCCTTAGTACTGGTCTTCACAGTTAAAGAGGCCACATGTATATGTATAAAATAAAGTGGTTGTTTGTAGTTTTCTGATTGTTATACAAGATGATCATGTTAGTTATTCTTCAGTGTACAGCACACAATTTCTTTACGCATGTGTTTGTTACAGATCTCCCACATTTACTTTTTTCTTTTATAATACTTTTTGTCTGATTCTGCACATATTTTAAAATGTCATTACAATAAAGAAAGTATTATCTGAAAGGATTCATGAAAAATTTTTAAATTTATTTTAGGCAGGTGAGACTCCACACAACACATCTAAGGTAAAATATTTCTTGTTCTTTATAACATATACTTGTGACCTTTAGCTGCTGAAGTTCACTTTGTTCTGTGATTTTCTACAATTTGCTGTTAGAATCCAAATGTTATGAAGTGCTTGTCATGCAAATGTTTGAAAAGTGCATAGAAGAATGAATAAATAAGCGAATAAACACTTGTGAGTGAAAGAATGGATGAATGTCTCACCATTTCAGTCATTTATTTATTCAGTCAACAAAATAAATGGAATAGTTTGTTCATCTCAAACATTTGTTGTCAGTATAAGCATTTCGATTTGTAACCATTTGTTCAGTAATCCAGTCATTAAAGGGTTAATTTATATGCAATTAAACCAACTAGATTGATTGAATTCCAAAAAATTAGGGTATATTTGAAAAAGCTAAATTATTTATGTATCTCTAGAATAGCATGACATTTGCTAAAGAAGAGACAACGTGTATTAAACCAGTGACAAACTTTAAAGGGGTGTGAAACATAATTGTGAAGATGGCTAAGTACACTCTCCAATCTCTGTTAACTTCCCTAATGGAAGGGAAAGAGATGATAACTGAATAATTATTATGACAAATAAGAGTAAAGAATAATAGCAAACAATCATAGAAAAATACTTTAAATGAAATAACGAGTTTACCAACACATGCTTTATTACTTCTATCAATTCTATCACCTTGGCGCTGAAACAAGCCTTCAAAGGAAGTTCTATACCAATATCCGATAATATTTATGTACACATAAAACACATCTTAAAACAATGGAATACTGATTAGATGCATCTCTTCAAATCAGTTATAAAATAACAGTAATAACATTTAAAAAGCAATTACCATAGTTAACAAATAATAAAATGCATAAATATTTTAAATCAGTCTATAACTGCATTACAATTTATTTCTTGATTAAGACCTGATGGTGTCAATATATTATACTGCAGAGTATAGCATGTTTCCTAACATCTTAAAATATGTTTAATCTCTCTATCAATTCTCTTCTCAAGTGGATACTTATAAACAACCCCTGCTTTTAACAATTTATATTCAGGGTCATGTTTATTATAAAAATGTTCAGCTAATGGTGATTTAAAATTTCTTTCCCTAATATTTCTTCAAAACTCTTTAAGTATAATTGCAAAACATCTCCCAAATATGCTTTATTACATGCACATACTATAATGTAAATAACATTATTATCACAAAAACAAAACTTACATATTTTGACCCAACCACTGTTAAGCTAAATCTCTGTATCAGTTTTCATCAAGATACACATAAAACTGCTGGACTGCATGCCTGGATTACCCAATATAAGCCTGATGTTCTTGTTAAGTGAAACTTGGCTTAAATCCAGCATGCATTTATTATTTATGTATTTATTTATTTATTTGTAGTTTGTTTGCCAGGATGGTCCATTAGGCCACAAGGAGCCCATTTTCAATGGAGTCCTGGGGAGAAAAGCTCCAGAGAATTACAAATTAAATATTACAGTTTATACTTAGGACTTACAGATTTCACATAGGAATAGTAGTTACAGAATTCAAACATAAGGTATACAAAATACATATAAAGTATGTCAGACAAAGTAAAGGTCATTCTAGTACAATGCAAGTCATTTTTTTTAAATGACTCAGAAGTTATACCTTCTAGCAATAATAGCATTCATAATGCGCATAGAAAGAGGAAAGATGGTGGTATTGCTTTAATATTTCCTAACATCTACCACATTTCCCCTTACAGCAAACCAACACCAAAATTCAATTCAGCAGCGCTTCTTATTGCTTTCCTCAAAATAAACATTTATAAACAAATATGTATTACTGTCCTTTTGTATCCCTCCTGTAACAATACAACTATACTGGGAGATGTCCTACACTGGATATCCATAACATTTCCACAAGAACAAATACTACTATATGATATGGATGTTAAATGGTTGGACATAAACTGTAAATCACCTACATCTAGTGTGAACTTATATGGTTTCACACAACTAATAGCCCCACACATTATAGTAAGTCATCAGCTTCCCTATTAGACTGCATCCTACCAGACCCTAGCAAATACTCCACCACAGGTACAATGTCAGACTGTCTCAGTGATCATCTCCCAATCTGTATAACCAGACATCCCCCACATCAAGTTAAACAGCACATTTATAAAACAATACACAACCGTTCCAAGTTTAACCCAGAATTGTTCATTACCAGGGTCTATGTCACGTCGTCGTATGCACATGTGTTCAAACGACGTGATATTGAACCCGGAAGTTCAAAAGGTATTTTGTATACCTTATGTTTGAATTCTGTAACTGCTATTCCTATGTGAAATCCCGGGAAATAAATTGCTGTTCCGGTACAAAACCAAAAAACACACGTATACTTCAAACTGTTCCTAATGTGGGGGGCTTCGCCCCCACAACCCCAGCGCCTACTTAAATATATCAACTCCAAGATCGCATCACAGTGGAGGAAATAGCAAAGCTGCAAAAATGACCCACCGATTTTTTTCCCTGGGAAAAAAACGGTGTTCTGCGGCTTCGCTATTTTCTCATTTCAAACTTCTTGGTTCGATGTTACGTTGTTCGAACACCTGCGCATTCGTTGTTGTGATATAGACCCCATTACTACACTATTGTCTATTAACTGGAACTTCCTAAAATCCTCCCCTTAGACAATGCTGTAAGTGAATGCAGTTTACCCTAAATAGCCTTGCACCTTCTAGAAAGAAGAGACTAAAAACAAATAATGCAATTTGGCTATCCAAAATGTTGAATGCTATTCCAGGATAAAGAAAAAGTATGGCAAGAATGGCAGATATATAAAACACCTCAAGAAAACTTCAGAATACTTCACAATCATACTAAAAAGCAAATAAATGAAGACAAAAATTATACTATAATAACTTTCAGAATAATACTAAGCACAACCCTAAACAATTTTGGACATCCATCTTACATCCTGGCCAAAAATTAAACCCAAGTGCATCTCCCAATAATTCACTACTCAAAACTGCAATACAGTTCAAATCTTAGTTTATAGATAGTATACCATCTCTAACCAAGGAATTCTCAACATCTAGTCCCAACCCTGCCCAACAGCCACATATCACCACATTAACCTTCACTTTCAAACCTGTGCTCACATCCTATCTAAATCTACTCTTAAACAAACTTCAGCTATGATTTTCTTCAGCTGATGACCTTCCAAGTGAGTACCTAAAAAATAGCAGCCAACAGCATTGCCTGTCCTGTCTCAATCTTTACAAATTGGGAAGTACAGGAATCCCACGTTCCCTATCGATGGAAGAAGTCAGACATTATCCCTCTGCACAAAAGAGGAAATTAAACAGACATTAATAATTTTAGACCTTTAGCAAACGTATCTTTCCTTACCATAATACTTGAAGATGTATTCAGAAATGATTGCTGGACTATCTCCTGCAGGAATAACTCCTATCCCCTACACAACATGGCTTCCATCCTTCCCATAGTAGTAGCACTGCCCTTAATAACTTATATAGATACTGTCAGTAAAGCTAGAGGTAACGGCAAACTAGTCTCTTCCTTATTTCTAGACTTGTCGAAAGCCTTCAACAGTTTCTCACAGCAAAGTTCTACTTCAAATGTCCTCACTAGATGTCTCTCAGCCCACCCTTCTGTGATTCAAATACTACCTGTCCAATAGGTATCAGTCAATAAAATGACAATCTATGCTCTCTCCTTACCTACCAGTCACCGTGTACCACAAGGATCTATCCTTGGTCCCCTCCTCTTTAACATTTTCACCAATACCGTCTGTACATCCACACAGCAGGCCCCTCTAATAAAACACACAGATGATTCCACTCTCATTTGCACATCTGACAGCATGGTACACCTCCAAAAATTACTGAGGAAGCTTTAACAGCCAATGAAACAACTCACAACTTATGCTCAACAAAAAAAAGACCAACCTACTACTAATTGTTTCCCCAAATCCGTCTCACATGAAAAAACAAAATTTAAAATCCCCTCTCTTAATAATACAACAATTAAAGTCACTTCTCATAGCAAGTTATTAGGGGTTATATAGTTGATGATGGTCTTATATTCGACCTGCACATACAAAATTGCATAAGAAAGAGTCATCAAAAAGTAGGGATGCTTTACAAAGACAAAAACGTTCTCAATGACACAACTAAAACTACTTGTCACTACTTACCTCCTCCCCACTCCTATTTATAACACTCCCATCCTTACTAACCTCCAGGCTTCACAAAAATTATAACTTGAGCAGTTTAGCTATAACAAAGTTGCTAAATTTGCAGCAAATACCCCTTTCAGAACCCACCACTGTATAGCACTAAAAAGCCTAAATTGGTTAAAGCTGCCTCATCACCTAACATATACACAGCTTCTTACTACCTATAAAATTATCCAGCATCCAGCTGCCTGTACAGCACTAAAAAGAACATTCTACACAGTTATGTTCCCAGTCGGACATTGCAATCCAGAGACCAAAAACTCCTGTATGTCTACAAACCTGTCAAATATGCTAGGCATTGTCTGTGCTTGTACAAGGCTGCTAAGGCCTGGAACTCCTTATCTGTATCCACCAGGTTAATACACTCCTTCTCTTTCAAAACTGGTCTGAAAGACTTCCTAGCTAAAATATGGCTTTATTCTTGTTCACAATCAGGATAAACTATGCTTTTCCTTAACTTCTTATTGCAATTACTGTTTGTGTTAGACTGTTACCTTTAATTTCTCTACAAACTGTCTAAAATTTCTCTAAATATTAAATGCTTGTCATATAATTTGTATTGATTTTTAACCAATGTTTTTATATTATGTCGAATTTGTTATAATTATTAAACTGTAGCTGTTTTTGTTTTATTTTTGAAGATTATAAAATTATTGTTCTTAAAATGTTTTGTAATAATTTGGAGCTTTTCTCCCTGGGCCTCCACTGACCCAGTCAGACTTTCCCGGTAATCAAATGTCAATAAATAACTAAATAAATGCAGACAATTGTGGTTCACATTACCTTATAAATTATAATGTACAAAATTAATATCCAGGTGCTTAAAATTATTATGTACTATAAATCTTGCATAATCATGTCCCTTCAGAAAGAGATATGTTTTCTGCTTATATACATTTTCTGTAATTCTCTGTCTTGTGGAACCAGCAACCAGTACAGAATGAATTTGTATATTAGCCTTTGTTTTAAAGATGTTTAGATACTGAAAGGCAGTAAGTAGACCTTAAAGATAGCAATGCTTCATCTCAGCTGCAGAGGACAGACCAGTTTAGTTGCAGCATTACAAGCTTTCCAAATTCTAATGTACACTCTTCAGCGGTCTGTATTCTTTTAGATGTTGCAGTATTCAGTTCTTTCTTATCCTAGGATTGACTCATTGCTGCAATTTAGACTGAAGACAAAATTTGGATAAAGTGTTAACAAATGCCAGAAGAGACCATGTTCTGGTAATATGTTTAAAATGGCAAAGAAGAATCTAATTCAGGTTCAAAGTCACACATTTGACAGTTAGACAACAGAAGGTTATGCTCTTATGGTGCTAATCATAAGCATTTTGCACCACAGTTAGGCAAGAATGCACTAAAATATTATACCAGCACTCTGTGCAGCTCATAGAAATTGTTATATTTAGAGGTAAAACCCGGCCATGCAGTCTCACATCATCGTGTAACCATAGTATCCTGTACATGTTGTGAACAGGCAAAGCCATCCCAGGACTGTACATGCTTTACAAACAATGCTGTAACTGCTTGTGGGACTTGATCCTTACAAACAACACACTTAGCTGCTTGTGGGAATTAATCCTTACAAACAACGCAGTAGCTGCTTGTAGGATTTTATCCTTACAAACAATGAAGTAACAGCTTGTGGGACTTGATCCTCATATTTGCAGATGGTACACAGCTTGCGACATGGTACACAGCTTGTGACTACAATGGTCCTTCATTGCTGATATTCTCCTCAGCTAAAAGAACTAAGCACTACCTCTGAAATTAATTTAAAAATTCTTTGGATTTCAGGAATACCCCTACCAACATCAGGGTTCTTGGTGGTTTAGGCAACTCTGCTACCATACTCATAGCTTTCCTTCCCACATATAGTGACACTGCTGAGTTACTGCAAACGGGATGTCTTGCTGCACCTGACCCCACTCATTACCATACTATATTAGACCCCACTCATTACCATACTATATTAGTGATCCTACCTTGATGTTTGGGCCAAAAGCATGATAAACCTTTATGAAAAACATTTACGTATAGTAACAAAGTGCAGCACAGTAAGACCTTATTGTTTTTAAGGTGAATGAATCATACCTTAATAAATAGCTGTTCACTGCCGTCCCATATATAGGGTGGTGCAGTGGTGCTGCGATTAGTGTTGCCACCTCACAGCAAGAGGTTCTCCACTTTGATTCTTGGCTGGTGTGCCTTCTTTGTGGATTCTGCATGTCCTCCCTGCATCCATATGGGTTTCCTCTGGGTACTCCAGTTTCCTCCCACATTCCAAAGACGTACATCTGGAATGTTTCTCCCTGAGCCTCTGCTGAAAATAGGCTCTGTCTCAGTCAGACTTTCCTGGTAAATGAATGTTAAATAAATAAAAAACATTGTATGTCAATGTAGCATAACAATCAAGAATGCCTTTTGCTCCTTAGCACATGCTTTTTGTGCATTTCCATGCAACTTATTAACCAAAAAAAAAAATCTTTTTATACTGCATGACAGTACTGTGATCCATTTGTCCTGACAGGTGGAGTGCGAAACATAACACACAAAATGCAGGTATACGATTGTGCAATGTGTGTATGACTTTTGGGGCATATTAGAAACTGGGCTGTGTATACAAAGTATAGGAAATGTTATTTGATAGCAAAAACTGATAAATGCTTCTTACTAAAAGTTTTAGAATATGTTCTTTCTGCTGCCATCACTAGGTCTTCATGATCTTAGTTGCATCAGTAAATACAATAAGAACAAACAAAATAAAAGTTATTTTTAATGAATTATATAACATGAAAATACTCATACTAGGTAAGTAAATACAGAGGTCAACAGAGAGCAATGCAGCGGTATATATCTTAACTTATTACAGATGATAAGATAAGATTGCCAGTGTATCATTGTCTAGCAAGAAATACAATGAAAACTGAATTAGTGTAAGTTATTACCATAAAGTAACCATAGGTGCAGGTGTCCATTATTTAAAGTATAGACACAAAAGTGCATAGAAATATTGACCTGCATTACAAATATGAATACCTCATTGATCTGGTGTGCCTGTTTCCCCAACTATTTGGTAAGATGCAGAGCTTAGTTAAACATCATTTATGTCATTTTACCTCCCATCTTCTTCACAATGGTTACCATGACTGTCACCAATATATTATAGGTACTTTATAAGTATATTTGCTTGGGCAGAAGAATGGGACATGTACGTAGTGCTTGGTAATGCCTGACACTACGATGTGTAAATATATTATAGGTACTTTATAAGTATATTTGCCTGGGCAGAAGAATGGGACATGTACATAGCGCTTGGTAATGCCTGACACTACGATGTGTAAATATATTATAGGTACTTTATAAGTATATTTGCTTGGGCAGAAGAATGGGACATGTACATAGCGCTTGGTAATGCCTGACACTACGATGTGTAACATTTTCATAAACAGATCAAATTTGGGTTTAGAGGACCAGGCCAGAATTCACTTTCCAGTTAACTAGAAGGTAGACTTCAGAGAGTTGTCCTTGGAACACAATCATCTGCACCCACTTCTCTGCTTTTGTGCTGCCACATAGTGTCATGTCACCCATGCTATTTATGACATATAGTTTATGGTTTTTAAATGTCATTCACAGATATAAACTAGTTTTCTCATTTATATGGCAATACTCAAAGTCTTCATCCATCCATGAAAATGTTGTTTATTTTAATTCTAAATTGCTACCTGCCAAGATTGTCAGTAACCATTTAGTAATATCCTTAAAGAATGAGTTATCTATTGAGTGTCTATTTCCTGACCTGGATACAGAACAACATTCAGTACTCCACTTAACAGTTCCAGGTTGAGGATAATGCTGAGTGAGAAAAACATTGGAGATAACATGACCGAGGAGACACAGTGACATTGTAGACAGCATTGTTCCTCCACAGTGATTGCTCCTTCAGTTCATTTTCCAGGTGGGGGTACCTCCTTTGTGGAGTCTACATGTCCTTCCCTTTACTATGTGAGATTTGGCCAGATGTTCTAACTTTCTCCAACATCTCAAATACATGCAGTAGATAAATTTATGATCATGCAAATGGCTTCTAGGTTTGCATGCCATGAGAATGTTACTGTGTGTGTGTGTGTGTGTGTGTGTGTGTGTGTGTGTGTGTGTGTGTGTGTGTGTGTGTGTGCACGCGTGCGTGTGCACCAGTGTTTGTTGCAATAATCTTTAACTTGCTTACAAAACATAATTTGTATTTGATATTTATAGCTTGATATTTTTTAAATGAATTTCAATCGTCTTATCCTTTGTATAGGTATCATTAATGCTGCCCATTTTCCTGTTTGCATGAACTGTATGATTTTTTAAAAAAAATTATTTTACAAAGTTCTGCTTATTTGCATTATTTTTTATTCCCACCTTGTTTTTTTGTCAAATATACATCATGCATTTTGTGATATTTATTTTGTTTAGATAGAGATGTTTTCTGATCCAGCATTTGAAGGTAACTGTGTCAGCTATGACGAAAGCCGTCGGTGCTTACCACCATCTTTCAGAATGCACTCCTGCAGGGTATTTGGTGGCAGGTAAAATGTTGTTTGCATTACTATAGGTGAACTGAATAAAAATGGATGGGGCAAAAACAAAGGCTGATGGTAAAAAACAGCCATTTAACAACAAATTCCTCTTGAGTTTACCTTACTAAAAATAAATGATGTTCATCTTGGTGAAGAATTCTTCAGTCAGCCTGACATTAGTCTTCTTATACAACTGAATAAAATGTGTACTTAAGCTTTAGATCTCAGCTAGGGGGTGGTGGTCTTAGTTTCCAGAAAGCTGAAGTGACCTGTGGTGTGATTGGAACAGCAAGACGTACACCTTACTGGATGGGAGATGTTAAGGACTGTAATAGCTACAGAATTGTCATTTTTCACATTTTTTTCTAAACTGATGAAATGCTTTGTTTTCAGTTCATTATTCTGTTTGTTTTTATTTATATGTTCATAGGCTAGCTGCTCTTCTGGATCATTTCTAGCCAATTCCCCTTAGTAAGAAGCATACCCTGTACCTCTTGTTTATGAGGTAAACGCGTTAACCATTATGACAGCCTCTGCCCAACCTATTTTTTTTTTATTAAAATCCGCAGTGGTTAGAAGAATCAATCTATACTTCATATCAGTGCACCTCAACATGATGCAAAAGAATTAGTGTTTGGGAAATGTGACACTAAAATACAAGTACTCTCCGTGGTATCCCTGAAGTGTCAAGCAACCCAAAAATGCATTAGGCTGGACAAAAAATCCTACTGCATGACATTACAAACTAAATACCAACACAACCCCCCCAAAATTTTGGAAAAATGTACACCAGCTACTAAAACCCACCCAAAAGGCTACCCCCCAAACCATCCACCCCTGACACTAAATTTCCCATCGAAACACAATTCAACTTCCACTTTGTGAACTCAATTCTATCCTTAGTATCACAGGACATTTCCAATCTCACTATCCCCCAACAAAATAACACTAATACAAGCTTTACCCTCATAACAGTTTCCACCACTTCAATCAAAAGCATGCTCTCCAAACTGAAAACCTAATCAATAGCAGCCAACCTACTCCCCAGCTATTTCTTGAAACTCACAGCAGATGCTATTGCTATCCTAATCTCCACTCTCATAAACAGATCAATTATTGAAAACTATGTGTCCAAACTCTGGAAAATATCCTATGCTACACCCATACATAAAGGCGGGACCTCCACTGAACTTAATAACTACAGACCCATTGCTATACTCTCCCCCCTGGCCAACATCCTAGAAAAATGCATCCATACTTAGGTGCTAAAATATCTCCTAGACAGCAACATCCTGTCACCTACAGGTGTCAACTCTTTATTTGGATATGTCCAAAGTATTTGACACAGTCTTGCACCAAATTCTGCTAAACAAACTAAACCAATATCAACTATCAAATTCCACTCTTACCTGTTTCCAAAGCTACTTAACTGACAGGTACCAAGCTGTGAAATGGGAACATTCTCTCTCTCCTCAGCTGCCCATAACTATAGGAGTCCCACAGGGTTCTATCTTAGGACCACTACTATTCACAATCTTCACAAATGATCTCCATACCTCCACACAGCATCCATCTATCATTTAGTATGCAGATGATACTACCTTAATCTGTGCTGCACAAAACATTCCCACCCTCCTGCAAACATCTCAACTAGCATTCTCTGATGTTGAAAACTACCTTACCAAAGCCCAACTTATCCTCATTCCAAAGAAAACTCAGCTTATGATTATAACCAGTTCTAACAAAAACACTGATAACAGTCAAGTCACTATCTACTCCCCAAATGCTACTCCACTAGCTCCAGTGGTACATGCTAAGCTATTGGGAATAACCATAGGCTCCCACCTAAAATTTGATAGTCATCTCAACTTAACTATTAAAAAAGTACATGCCAAACTGGGATCACTATACCGTATCAAACCATTTCTTACCAACAACACAAGATCAGCCATTGCTTGCTCCCAACTTCTGTCCACCCTACTCTATGCATCTCTCATTCTGATTAATCTCAACAAAACTGAACTAAGCAAAATGGAAGCCTACTATAAAAGAATTGCCCACTTTGCTGCAAATTGCTCATGTAGAACTCATCACTGTGCTGCTTTGAGACAGCTACACTGGCTTGAACAGCCCAACCTCCTAACCTACAATCAGCTCTGCCTCTGTCATTCTATCTATTACCTCCCCAATAAGAGTCCTGCCCTCAAAAACCTAGTACAACATCACTCAACCAAAAGGCCTCTTAGATCATCAAGCAAACTACTAAAAGAAAGTCACCAACAGCTACAGTAGCTTTGGAGACACACTATATAGTAGTTCAGCGGCTAAAAAATGGAACTCTCTTCCCACTAGCATACAAAACACATCGTCCAAAGCCTCCTATAAATTCCTCATTAGGCAACATCTCAAGCAAAGTTGGCAGTACTATGGCTGCTCCCCAGGCTAGGGAAAGCGGATAAGGTACACATACTAAACCTAGAGTACTTGATAATAGTTTTCACTCTTACTCACAAACATCTGCACCTATGTACTATGTATTCTACCTATGTTCCAAATTTCAGCTGTACACCACAAATCTATTAATTACCTTTATTTTTAAATTAATATTTTCTTGTTTGTTCTCTCCACTGTAACTGTTGATGTGCTGCATACAACTGTAAAAACATGTCTATTGTAATTTGTATGTATACTGATCATGTCTAAATATCTAAATATATCTGTAATTTTTCTATGTGGAGCTTTTCTCCCCGGGACTCTGCTGAAAAGGTTAACAAATGTAAAATAAAAATAAAATAAAAATAAATAAAATAATAATAAAAATAAACAAGTATAGTGGGTCCAAAACCAAAACTGTGTGGAAGATTGTCAATCCATATATATATATATATATATCTATATATATATATCTATATCTATATATATATATATATATATATATATATATATTTAATCACTGTATGTTAATCAGATCAGATAATGGTAGTAGAAGTAGTGAACCTAAACCCGTCCTAAGTCAAAAGAAAATAATAAAAGATATATAATTTGAAATATTATACAGAATTACTAAATATTCAAATGTAATCCAAGCAGAGTAGGCAGTCTGTTTCCAGTCGAAAATCCTTTATTAAGTTTACTTAATAGGAAGTGAGTTAGTAAAATTCCACAAGAACAACAGGCTGGCGTTAACTCTACCAGTGAACTTAAATTGTGGGAGAAGGAATTGCATGATTGGGCTTACTCGATGGGCTGAATGGCTTTTGCCATATCTGGTAAAAACTGTGTCATCGCCTGGGAAGGAATGAATGAATGAGCCATTCAGGTGCATGTACGTTCACCAATGTGAAATCTTGTATACAAGGCAATTAATAAACAACCAGACAAACAAATAAATAAATAAAAAGCTCAGATATATGGCCTTGCACAGAGTCTAGCCAGTGGGTGGTGCTTTCATGGAAGTATGCACCTAAGTGTCTGTAATGTTGCACTAAAACATTGAAATCTGAGTCAGACTAAGGGAGGAAGGGAGTAGGAGGGGAAGGAAATTTTGAAGTTCTTGGTCTGAAATTTGGGATGTATGGGAAACACTTCTAATAGAGGGAAGGGGGCACAGACTGGGGATGGAAAAGACAGCTCTAATTATGTTTCCTGGAGGTAAGGATGAGGGATCTACGCAAACTAGGGTAGGTATTCTTAGGATAAAGGGGATGATTTTGTAAATGAGGAATGGAAGAGGTGATAGGACTAATGACCAAGACAGGAGCTCTGAGTAAGCAGTTTAAGATGGAAGGGAGTGGGGATGGGTAATGACTATGTATGAAGTGCAGTGTAGCAAGTGAAATTTGTGTGCTGAACTCAAGATATGGGCTGAATTAAAAATGACCAGAAGACTTGGAGGGCTGTTTATGCATGTTGCATAAGATTCAAGGTGGTAATATATATCAAGTAGCATTAGATGATGACTATAAAATGATTTTAGAGTCCCAGATGGGTTGTTTCAGAAGATCCAGCACAGCAAGCAAAGTCGTGGAGTTTTGTAGGAAGGGAGGAGGTAAAATAGACTGTATCTAAGAGAAGAAACCTGATAGAGAAAAAGTGGCAGAGGCAGATCTTGGTATGTCAGTTGATTAGATGTTAGTAAATCATGATTTGGTGAGGAATATGGTCTAGAATGAGACTGCAGAGTGATGCCATAGTGAACCTATATGTTCTTGGTTTAGGGAACTGTGAAGTAACGGAATGACTGGATGCTCCAAATTGGAGCATGGAGTGAAAGGCAGAACAAGGCTTGATTAATGTGTATAGTAGAAGACCCAATGGGGAGGATAAAGCAGAGTACAAGAATGTCATGCATTAAGAGAGGGAAGTGAATCAGAGATTAAATGAGGGCCCCTTTAAAGGACATTTAATAGGTTCCTTAATGAATGGAGATGACACAAAATGGAGCAGAAGAATGTTTAGAGTGATCGGATCAAGCTGAAGCCAGAAAGACAAGTAGTAAGGAAGATGGTATTAAGTAGAGTAGAATTATAGTAACCTCAAGAGATTGTAAGGCTAGGCAGCTAACCTGGAGGAGGAAGGAACAATCAAACGTCTCAAATGTACAGATTTTCGCAGAATGTCCAGATTTTTGCCTGATAATTTTGATCCATTCTTCATAAAATTGTGGTTTTCTGGCAAATCAGTGGCAAATCTTTAATGATTGAAGATAGATAATAATAACAGACATTTGAGTTTCAGACTTCAAACCCTTCAGAAAATTCATGATATTGCAAAGCCCATTATTCTATCAACTTTCTAAGTTTGTAAGAGCAATATTTAAAAATGGTCCCTCTTTTTGGGCCTTTGTCTCACTTTTATTTATGGCTTTGTCCAGATCTCTTACTGTAAGAGGCTGAGAGGTATGGAAACAATGCATTCATAGTCAGAGGTTACGGAAAACAAGACAGAAACTTGTACATATAAGAAAATAAGATGCAGGATAAATATTCTTAGAACAATATCATGATTTATATTGGGAGGGGGAACCAAGACAAGGAGTGGAAAAGAGTAGATTTTGATGTGGCACTGCTTGATGGAGGAGGCTGTTATAAGAGAAGACATTGGCCACTGAGGGAGAAAAAACAATGATATAGTTAGAAAGGAGAAGGCACACAATAGGAGATGTTCTCCTCGTTGATTTCTCTAAGATGGTTAAGAAGTAAATGGTCAAACTTTTGATGGAAGGTTTTGAAAGACCCTTAAATGTGGAAGGATTATCCTGTTCAACAGATATGGTGAGGTCAGCAGTCCTGCCAGAAGGGAAAAAAGCTCGGGAAGAACCAAGAGCATTTTATTCACAGGATCATAGGATGTTACTAGGCTAATGGCCCTGGAGCCCTTACAAGCTTAGCCCAGAGTTTATCCCAAAAAAAGAAATCAAAGGTGGAACCCCTGGGACAAATTTGTGGTTTCCCATCCACTCATCAAGGTTGTGCTTGAAGAGGGTCAGCGAGGATATTCCCTGTTTCTAAATGGTGAAATAAAAATCCTCTTCAGAATTCTTACAGATAATGATAAAAAAAGTCTTCTTCACAATTACAAAGTGATTGTGAGAGGTACTTGGGAACATGATGTGGGCAGGTTTTATTAAGATGTGAGATTTGGAGAACAAGTGAAGTTGGTGGATATGTGTGTGAACTGTGTATCATGGCACTGATGGGATGGCAGTGTGGTGATGATAGGTATTAAGAGAGCCTGGAATTCCATGAAGTGGAAGTTTGAGTACAAGTTATTAAAAATAAAGTTTGGAAAGAGATAGATAAATGGAGTACTGACATTATATTGTTATCCTATTATGAATATATCAGTAAGTGACAATCTAAATAGGGGAACAACTCTAAGAAATTATTACCCCACAGGGCTGTATTTATCTTTCTATTTATTTTGCTAATATTAGATGTAGTGTTTCGGTAGCTGAAGAAAACAACGTTAAGATTATGGAGGGAAGATGTACAAACTTGTTGTAGCATATCTGTAAGTAATTTATGTATGGGAGGGTCTATTGCTGGTATTAAAGGAATATCATTGGTTTGAGGCTCTACTGTACTATGAGCAGAAGTGACTAGGTCATTGAGGCAAGGAAACTTGGATGGTTAAGAGCTGCCAATCATGAGGGAAGAGTCAAGAAATTTAGGCTGCGAGTGTACCGCATTCTGCAGAAAAACATAGAACAAAATTATATTGGTGGCTTGGAGGAATTACTAAACAGTTGGAATTCTGGTGAATGAAAGCAGGTTTCTTGATACGGAAAGTATACATTATCAGAATGATGATAGTGCCACAGATATTAAATAAGTGGGTCATTTGCGTGTGAGACAAAATGAAAATGCCTTCGAGATGCTGTAGGTATCTTCTGTAGCTTTGTATAACAGGGTTAGAGAACAAGGTTATCTAGGGCACATAGGACACTGATAAAGGGAGTGAAGGACAGGGGAATACCTGAGATTTAATGTGCATGATGATAGTAGGTTTGGGAAATGTAGTAGAAAAAAGAATAAGGGGGAACAGCCTGGATTCAGTGGGAAAGTCAATGGAAGGGATGATGAAAGGGGGCAACAGACAGTGTGAAAGAAGGTTGTTAGTTTTGTGCTGGGTGAGAGGGGTTTGGATTAGTGTGAAACTGCCAGGAAAATGTTTGGGAAAGCATATGAAGGGAGAGAGTTAAATGGTAGATGAAAGGAAAGGGAGAACAAAGCAATAAGAAGAAGTAACAGAGGAGTTTGGGCTAGAACCAGCCTTAAGGTGAAAAAACAGTTAAAGATCACATGGGGAGGTGCATGCACAGATGGAAAGTTTGGAGCCATTTGAAATGGGGACAAAAAGGAATGTTTAAGCGAGTTTACCTGGCAGTAGGCAGGGAGGAAAATGAGTCAACTTAGGGAATGCTACAGGGGGAAATGGAAGAAAAATCAAGGAAGTGATATGAGAAGGGAGGAAAGAACAGAATTAGTTTTTTTCTGAGGTATGAGAGGGTGAAGCCAATAGGAGATATGCAGATGTCATTAGTCCACTAATAGTATAATATCCTGGCTATGTTTAAGATGGAGAGTCTCTAGTAGCAAGACAGATCCTACAGGTATCAGGAAGAAAATATGGCAGAGTTGAAGATATGGTGTTTCTGTTCAGGGGTTTCACAGTTACTGAAGGCTGCAACTGTATTAAGGATAAGGTAGATAGTGGTTAGACTGGTAAGTGATAAAGTGGACACTTGGGATAGGATGGAAAGACGGCTGATGGACCAAATTCAGAGGTATGGATTGATGTTCATGGAAGTATGAATTAAACTTCAAATAGCTAAGCAGTGGAAGGAAGAGGAGGTTAGTTTAATGGCAGCAGTGATGTCAATAGTTTTAGTTGATATTGGAAAGTGTTGAATGGACAGTGGAAGAGGAACAAGACAGAACAAATGTGGGGAGATTACCTGCTATGCTCTGTCAAAGCAAGAATCAGTAAGAAGCAGTAGAATTGGATTATATTCATGGGAGGAGAGATAACATGGTTATCTCAGGTTCATGGGGTGCCTTTTGTCAGATAGGAAGAGTACTGATGCCCAAGTTTT
>NC_056726.1:1712175380-1712275380 GCF_019279795.1 Protopterus annectens | reverse complement strand
AGGCTTGTTTCTCCTTTTCAGGGGAGACCTGATGTGAAATTTATAGTACTAGTAGAAATTTGTTCATGGATTCAGGACACTTCCCTTACTCAGGTTCCATGGGATCTTTTAATTAATATATTTGAGCTGCCACAATTGAAGCATATAGGACCTCAGTTTAACATGTCATCTGAAGTACAGTGCACTCAGAAGTGCCACACTGCCCTAATGCTGCCCTGTAGTGTCAGCAATCCAAACATCTGGAGTGGGAATACAACCTATAACCTTGTGGTCATCCAGCACCAAGGGTGTGAGTGTTTCCTGTTGCACCACTAATACCATCTAGCAAAATCAATAAATACTATTTATTCCTGTGAAACACACAGAAGAGACAAATTCATGCAAACTGCTAAAGGCAAGACTATTCCAGCGCAAGTAATTTATACTAATATGCCTCATCTGCATTGATACTATGCTTATTTTAAATGATTACACTGAAAACTCCATGTCAAAAGTGTACAAGCAGTTAGTTTTGGTGTCATATACTCACTTTGAAAATGATGCTGCCAGAATAAAAATAAAATAAATAACCACCTCAGTACTTCTTCCAAAAATACTGAAAGGCAAGAGCAGTTTCATTAACTTTATCCCCCAACACTCACACAAACTGGAAAAAACTTACCATAAGGCTGACAGATTTACTACGTATAAAAAGCCCTACCTACATCACTGCCATTCCTTAAAACAAACTTCAAAATGAAGACTCAATTAGAATTCAGTCTTTTCCTCGTATATAAACATTTATTCAGTTAGAATTCAGTCATCTTGTCCTCGCTCGTATATAAACATTTATTCAGTTAGAATTCAGTCATCTCGTCCTCGCTCGTATATAAACATTTATTCAGTTAGAATTCAGTCATCTCGTCCTCGCTCGTATATCAACATTTATTCAGCCTTAAGTGTCCAAAAGCCAGAAATAGCTTAAGCTTCTTCAGTCCAAACAGACGTTTACATTCCAATGATGCTGTTCTAGTAAAATGCAGCAGAGAACGTAGATCCACTGGTGAGTTTATGTACTTACTCTATTTTCACTCTGTGTGGGACTTTCCTGAATTGTAAATCAAAAGAATGATCATTTCATGGCATCATAAATGAGTACATCATCCTGTCAGCTGTTGGAACTGTAGATTCTCTGCATTTTTACTAATAAAGCCTGTCTTTCAGGTCTACTACAAGTGCTCATATGCTAATAGATCACAGTTCACTCGTTCAATGTCACTTGCTTTGAATGGCAAGCACCCTTCCTCCCACTAGCCTGATCCTACTGATTTACATCATTCTTTCACAAGAACCCTATACCTTCTACAATGCCTGCCACAGTTTTAGGAGGCCTGTAAATAACACTAAGGTAGGAGACAGATTTACACCCAGAGAGCCTTCCACTGTTAAGGAATACTTAAGGCACGTTTCTTCTTTGAACTTTTTAGAACAGGACCGGATAAGTTAAGGGTTGTAGTAGATTTTAGTTTGGAAAGATGGTATGTAAGCTTCTAGCTAATCACTAGGTTGCAAGCCTAGTAACAGGATCATATCAGCCTATGAACATGTGAACTGCAGTGTGCTTATGGTGGAGGGGTACAAGAAAATTGTGAGTTATATGACTAAATGTATGTCCAAGCAATTCTTTTACCATATGGACACATTGAGGTCTCTTACATTGTACCACCTGTAAGGACAAAGGAGAAGTGAAAAATGTCATAGAGGGAAACAGTATGGGAGTGGCTCCAACCCCCATTAAACAGACAGCAGTGCATTCATTTAGGGAGTCATTATGTGGCAGGAAGTAACAAGGGATGAGGGAAGGCAAACAAGTAAAGTGCATTCCACGTTCAGTGAGTGGGAAGAGTATGGAATACTCATGAACACAGATGACAGGAATCTTCACATAACTGTTTATGCAGGGGTAAATATCCTGCTATGAAAGGGATCAGAATAGTGCAGAAATTACCATAAAATCTTGTGTGTAAATACCTAATTAATCTAGAGGCTTCCCTCCCACCTAAAAAGGTACCGTGTGAGCTTTATATACCACCATCACAGTTCTTCACTAATCTCACCAAAATATTGTATGCTGAGGCTGTAAAGACATCATGACTAAAGACTACTGCAAGTAAGAATATTATATCTCAGCTCAGTTCACACACTCAGCGCATACCTACCATAAAGACTACCACCTTGAACCATAGCAGCAACATAAATGTTTTAGCATCTGGTTACTCCTGTCATCCACAAGGCTGGACAAGGAGAGAGTCGCATTGAGCTGTCTTTCAGGCAGCAGGATTTATGAAATTACAGAGTCCCTAAGCACCCAAACCCATGACAAATATGACTACGCCATGGTAATGGTTCATGTGGGAGTGAATGACTACCTTGAGTCATATGCAGAGAGACATGTATGTCAGAACTTTCCATGCACTTTACAAATGCAGGTAGGACAATTACCTGATTACCTGATCATGAGATACTCCTGCATTTGGAAGACATCCAAGTCTGTGTGTTTCCCAAGATTTGGTTAAGTATAAAGAGGGAACTCCCTCTGTACATGTTTTGTGTTTTTCATATTTTCAGACCCAATGGCAACTGATGTGGGTGGAGCCTCCATATTTGTCAAGGAACATATTGCCTCCAGGCAGACCCCTAGGGACCCACAAACTGAACTCAGTGAGCTATAGATTATTCTAGGTATGATTAATTATCAATTAATAGCTTGTTACAGAGCACTGTATTTGCTCCCTGGTAACCATATAAGATACCCTAGTATTCTAAATAATGTCATATCTAGCAAAAACCCCATTATTTTGAGTGGCTTTAACTACCCTTCAATAAACGGGGACACTTATACCTCCAATGTAGGATATGTCCAAAATTCCTGGACAATAAATGAAAACTTCCTTGAGCAGTTAATAAACAAATCTACTAGAAGACATTTATTTATTTATTTATTTATTTATTTATTTAACATTTGTTAACCGGGAAAGTCCGACTTGGAACGAAACCAGTTTTAAATGGAGGCCCATGGCATTGCTGACCTGATTGTTACAAATACATGTGCATCTTTCATTATTCTTCTAGTATCTCCTTCTCAAGTGAAGTCTGACAACAAATGTTGAATTCCTCCATTAAACTCCCAAAAGTTCATTTAGCAAACCCAATTGAATTTAAGGACAACAAATATGCCAGTTTCAATCCAGTCTATGATGAAATATCAAAATTAATTTATGAATGTACCACATCTAACCTTGATACAGCAGACATTTCACTAAGGAATTCTAATCCCATTTAGGAAAAATGTAGTCCAGTACCATAAACAAACTTTTCTCAAAAAAAACTCTTTAAATTATATAGCAGATCCAAAACCCCTCTCCGCAAGGAAAATATGAAAACCATTACAAAAAATACTGAAAAACACTGTCAGTTCACTAAAGCAGCCTATGAGATTAGGTTAGCCTCGGAAGCCAAAATTAATTATAAATCTGTCTTTAGCTGTGTTACAAAACTAGGAAACAATATTATACTTTGTTGTGAATGTCTTCAAAAATAGTGCCTCCTATTCTAACCTAATAGACATTGCCAACATCCTTTCAAATAAATTCACTGCCTACATCATCCCTAAAAGATGCATCCAAAGACCTGAAATACCTGAACCCCTTACTCCCCAAATTATCTCAAAAGATGATAATCAAGGGCAAAAATACTTTCTCCTTGGGACCTGCCAATATACCTTGTTGCTTATTTAATAGTGTAAATTGTTAAACATAATCTTGCAGACCCACTCATTAAACTAATTAACCTAAGTTTAGCTACCAGTTTCATCTCTGATTATCGCTGGACTGCAGTGGTGATGTCTGCCCTCCATAAAAGTGGCCTTATTGCCAAAACATGACATTACAGACCTATCAGTCTTACAAGCTTTACATGCAAAGCCATGGAGTATATTACAACTAACGTCATAAACTATGAAATCAATAATATTAAGCAAAAAGAAGAAATTGGTCTCACCACGATGTAGTTAGAAATGAAACTCTTTAACTCCGTAATGCAAAAGTAGAAGTAAAACTTTATTCCATACAACAAGATGATAAGCGCTTTCGCGTAGATACAACTACACTTCATCAGATAACTTTTTAAAAACAAAAACTCTCTATTTTAAACTAAAATAGGCGGGAACTTGGCTCATTAAATCTTCAATTTATTAATTAATTAACTATATGGGCAAAATCTGTTCTCACGATCCTACATAACTTCATTCAATTACAAGTGCAAAAAAAGCAAGATAAACATGTAACATTCTTTGTTCCTTTCATTCTAGCAACTCATTTTTATATAAAATAAATGCAACTATTAACCACTTATGTAGGCCACTTTGTAAAACCACTCTTATAAAAAACTACTTTAGGATGAATCTACTATTTTGTCGGAAACCCTTATAAACACTTTTGAACATTTTTGAATACCCAATATCTCATAGATTTTAATACTTAATCCATTAAAACATGATCTTTGTATAAACTGTATAATTATGTAAACAAATGTAAAATGAATAAATAAATAAATAATTAATTAACACATGTAAATATAAATATATAAAAAAATTTTTCATGTATATAAGTTAATAAATAAGTAGTATTTATTATTAAAATATATCTTATGTGTCTATTTGATATAAAAAAATTTCTAAAATACTGTACTTCATGCTAAAATGAAACATTATGATCTTTATAAATAAATGATGTATAAAAACCTGACTATATACATACATTTAAATGTCATGTCCAATGGTTTAAAGTGGATAGTGCTAATGCTCCATCTGAAGATATTTAGCAATAATAAAAGTTTTTTAACAATAATGAATCACCATCTATTATTTAAGATTGGTTTAATAGAAACAAATTTATTTAGACCTGGAGAGAGGTGAGCTCCAAGCCTAAAAATCCACTTTAACTCTGCCATGGCTAACATATTACTCGTATCACCTCTTCTCTTGTTCATTGAAACAACTTCTAAAATCCTAAAATGAAAAATGTGTTCTTTGTTGTCTTTAATATGTAGAGCCAAGGCATTGTTGTCACAGCCTCTCTTGATTTCATACAGATGATTATAAATTCTATCAGTGAGCCTTCGTTTAGTGAGGCCAACATAAAAAGCTGTACATTTATTACAAGTTGCTAAATATATCAAATTTTTTGTCAAACAGGTAGCATAAAACCTAGGAGTAAACTTAAAATTCAGAAATGGATGAGTGTATATTTGTTGTGTTGAAATATAGGAACATCTGTTACAACTCATACATGGGAAGGTACCTAATTTGTTATTAATGGTGACTGATGTACTGTTGTTATGGATGAAAGTATCACATAAGATCTGTTTAAGATTAGGACAATTCTCATATAGGAATCTAGGTTTATCACCTACTATACTTTTCACTAATTCATCTGTGATTAGTATGTTCCAGTTTTTACAAATAATTTTCTCCATCTGTTTCACATCACTAGTATACTTAATAACATATTTCAAGACTTTAGATTTAAATTGTGTAAACCTTCTGTCTGTAGGTGCACTACTACCCCCATTCCTAATCACTTTATTGGACGTAACATCTATCATAACTTGATCTTTTATTATGTCTTGTCTAATGCTTTTGACTAGTTCATAATCATAGCCTCTATCAAAAAATAAAGACTCCAACTTGTCAGCTTCTTTAATTAATGAAGTATTGGATTTACATAGTTTTGAAATTCTTATAAATTGGCTTTTTACTATGCCTGAAAATGTATGCCTCGGATGCATGCTGTCAAAGCTAAGCAAAGTATTAGTCCAACATGGTTTCCTATATATAGAAGATGTAATACTACCTTCATCGGTCAAAGTAAGAGTCACATCTAGAAAATTTACCTTAGTTAATGAAGAGTCCATAGTAAATCTAAGATAAGTTGTCATGGTTTCTAAATATCCTAAGAATTGCTCAAAATCTTTCTGTGTGCCTTCCCATACAACTAGTACATCGTCAACAAAACGTTTATAGTATTTTACTTTATTAAAAGTAGGATGGTCAAATAGATACCTCTTTTCCCAGCTGAAAACCACTAGGTTGTCATATGTATTAGCACAAGGGGTGCCCATGGCAACCCCTCATGTTTGTAGATAATTAATATTGCCAAACATAAAAACATTGTTACTAAGAACCAGCTCAAGGAGTTGACAGATTAAGATAATTTTATCACCAGTAAAAGTGGGTTCACTAACAAGTAAGTCCCTGATAGCTTCTAGACCTACTTCATTCGGAATAGAAGTAAATAAATTTTTTACATCCAGTGTTACTAAAAGGTACTTACCAGGTACATTCTCTAACTTCAATTGTCTGTAAAAAACTTTTCACCGTCAGCCGAAGAGAGAGCCAGTATAGCCAAAGCAAATATGAAGGTAAAGACCAGGTTCTCTCACCACAGGAAAACGTAACCAACCAAAATTTAGTGTAGATAATCCAACAGTCACTGGTAAGTTTCTTGCAAATAAAGCCACATCAATAGAAAGAATTCTGTAAATTTCAGTACGAAGGCAAAATATGAGTATAATAAAACCAAAATTTATTAGTTAAAACGTGAGCGCTTTCGCGTAGCAGCTACTACGCTTCATCAGACTTCATCAGGAGAAGAAAAACAAAGACAAAAATATATATATATGTATGTAGCTATAGCGAACCCAGATTGATCAAAATATGTATATTATATAAGCAGCTATGCTATATTTAAAACTCATTTCAAATATATAGAACAGTTTACATATAGATAAATAAATAAATATAAAAAACTGAACTTTAATTAACATTCTTATATATATATATATATATATATATATATATATATATATATATATGATGCACATATAAAAATAAATGTTATTGATCATGATGTAAATAGATTAAAAAATGTATATATAATATTTATAATCGCACTGTGTATGTAAATAATTAATTAATATATAAAGGAATTATTATTATTATGTCTATAGCTAACATTCTATGTATTCTATATAGCATAGCTGCTTATATAATATACATATTTTGATCAATCTGGGTTTGCTATAGCTACATACATATATATATATATTTTTGTCTTTGTTTTTCTTCTCCTAACAGGAAATGCCTATATATGGGTCATTGAATACATGTAATGTTCTTAATTGAATTATTACTAGCCTAATTCTAATTGATAGCACTATTTAAGGACACTTTTGTTGAATAAGAAATTAGATCTGATGAAGCGTACCAGTGGTGTACGAGAAAGCGCTTATCCTGTTTTACCTCTACTTGAATAAAAACTGTGTTTCAGATATACGTCTTTTGGTGGTCCTTCGAAGTTTTCTTCGTGTATTGGAAATTATAAAGGCGATGGTAATCCAGAGGTTCATAACAGACTAGCAGTATACAGTCTATTAGAAGCCTACCCAATGACCAGATATCAGAATTAAACCTGCAACTTGTATCTGTGAGGTAAGGTTTTAACCATTATGCCAATAATCTCACCATACAGGTGGTATATGCTGTGAACTTCATCAGTGGTAGAAAATAGCAAGAAAACATAGCTTGCTTAATTAAAATGCAGAGAAACTGAAACATTGTTGACACAGGACTTTACTATGCTACAGGTAAAGTGGAAAACCTTGGCTATCTCTCCACTTAAGGACAGTTATTCATCTCAAACAGCTAATAATGCTACATACTCTAGAAGGGGCAGCCTTGAGCAGTGAGGCCACAGATAAGATTTTGTGAAAGAGAAAGGACAAGACAGTACAGATCCTCTAGCAGCTTAAATATAGATCTGAGCTTATCAAAACTGAGGGCACTGAACCAACAGTGTAATGGAGATGCCATAAAAATCAACAGGTGTGAAAGCAGGAGTGAAAAACTCTGTGTATGTGTCAGCCCTGCCATCAAGAAACAACATGCCTAGCTGTGAAAAGAGGCTCATTCCTATGTAGAGCAGTACTATGGTTTAAGTTGCTTGTCTCACAGCCCTAGAGTTCAATCTTAACCTCCACTTGTTATTTGTGTGAAGCTCTGCACAGGGCTGGGTGAGTTCTGTATAGGTACATCATTTTCTTCCCACTTCTCATAGGCGCATAGGCAGATATCTTGTAACAAAGAGATGGTTATTTAGACATAACGTTTTACCCAGGAGACTGGAATTCAGCAACATAGCTTAATTTTATTGTGGCTAACTTAAGTCTTTTCAATGCAAAAAGAAATGCACTTCACTTTACCAGTAAATGACATAAGGAAACAATTTCTTAGTTCAGTTATTCAAAACAGTAAAAACAAAACCATTTAAATTTAGCATGTAACATAGTCATTTATTTATTTATATATTTACTTTGTTTATTGATTTATTTAAATCTGTTAGCTGGGATAAAGTTGTCGTTGCTTAAATTTAGTGATGATTCTATGTAGTATTGAAGACTTTTTTATTCACAGTGAAACTGATTATATTTTTCAATTTGCAGTCATTAGTATATTTAGCACAACTCCCCTGCCTACAGTTAAATACAAACCTGAGACCGAATAGGAGATGTCCCAGTATGCACTCCAGAGGTCACCTCTGGATGACTGGAGAGGTAATCTGCTATTGTGTTTTTTTGTCTTCTCCTCTGCAGCTAGTTAATTAATTAATGGACTGCCCAGCTATTAACACTGAACTGAATAGGTTTTTCTAAAATGGCATCATGGAGAAATATTGCTCCGCAAGCCTAGCTATACCCTATATAGGACAACTTTGTCAATGTTACCTTCACAAAAATGTCACTACATTAAGTCTGGGTGATTTTTACCAAAGATAATATAATTTTATGACTGTATTAGTGCAAGGGCCTCAGGTCCTGGTATTAATTGAGTTATTACTTAGATCATAGCTTTGCAGAGAACACAGGTAAGGTAGATACATCTGTACATGCTTGGTTGTGGTATGATGTGCCCCTTATTTATGGGGACTGATATGGGCTGACCTCAGACATTTGAAAACATCTAGTTGTAATGATTTTAGAAACAATTATAAAAAAGGGTTTGAACAAATTATGATAATATGTAATATACCATAACAGGGAGTATGTTATTCATATTTTACTTATGGTACAGCAGATTGTTTGAACTTAGAATGGCCACCTGACTGAAAACAAATAGAGCTACTCCCTTAGTAGGTGTAAAAATATGAATTATCCGCAGTCATGCCATAGTGACCTCTTGGTATGGAATACTGCTGGCCTTGTTCAAGAGAAATCTTGACCAATGGATGGGAGATCGCAGATATACCCCAGGGATTACCTCAGTGTCACTGCTCGACAGAGGCACAGCAAAATAATGGGTATAGTTCCCCATACTAAAGGGGTGGCGTAAGCCACAAAACTATGGGCTAGGCTTGTAAATGCCCTCGGGCAGATAGCCTAGTATAAACCTATGAACCTATGAACCTATAAAAATAAATGTCACCTTTTAAAATAACATTATTGTAAAATGCAAATATCATCCCTTTTTCTTCTGATTACACTTGTTCAAGTCATGGCTTGATGGCTTGGTCCTGTAGGTGCCTAAGTTCAGACACATTTACTGCGCATAGTGCAAGAACAATTGGTGCTACTGTAATTCCAACAAAGAATGGAAATATGCTGCAAATAAATCCTTCGGTAAACCACCACGGCTCAAATATTAAAAGCAAAAACTTTAATCAATATGTAAAACACCTTAAAAAGGTAAAAACCAGCAGGAACAACAATATTTAGGTCTGATAAGTGCTTTTGGCTGTATTAGCCTTCATCAGATCATATTACATTCCCTGCTTCCAGTCTGTCTTAAAACTCAGAGTAACCAATCATAATCTCATAAGAAGGCCACATCCCTTGTTTTAACCAATGAGGTGATATCCAATCACAGTCATTCTAGGTGTCAAGCCTCTTTTTTAGAGCAAATCGTCAGCCTTCTGGCTTTAAGTATAGGTTTCAATATAACCACATTATTCACCCCTGGAGAGCAGTGCTCTGTCATGTTAACTATCCAGTTAATCTCATGGATCTCTGTTCTATACTTCACATCCCCTTCTCTAGGAGATTGTTGAATGCATTCAATAGCTTTAAAATTAAAGCTATGTGTAGGGTTGCAATTAATATGTATAGCAAGAGCACTATTCATATCAGTGTTTCTAATATCTCTTAGATGGCGCAGAATCCGGTCTTTGAGCTGTTGATTGGTTTTAACTCTGTAAAAAGCTTTACATAGGCAGCAGGATGCTAAATAGACCAGATGTTTGCTGTGACAGTTGGCAAACAGATTGAAAATATATTTCCTGTTGGTAATGGGGTGGATGAACACATTGCTACTGTCAATGGAGGCACAGGCTTTGCACCTATTACACCTAAAGGTACCTTTCCTATCTGAGACTAGCTGGTGATCAAAACCATCTTTATTACATAATAGTCTTTTGATGTTTTTTTTATTTTTAAAAGAGAATCTAGGGGTTGCTCCTACAATGCTCTTCATCTTCTCATTTGCTGTCAGAACAGGCCAGAATATTTTAATAGTGTTAAGGACTTGTTTGCTGTCTGTGCTATACGTTAGATGACAATTAATTTGCTTCCTTTCTATGTCGGTGGCTTCATTCCTGGAGCATTACGCAACCCCTTGTTCACTAAAATATGTTCGTCCTCTTTGTTTTCTCATATCACCAAATTAGTTCTCACTTTAAGGTCTGAATCTTTGTAAACTCTTTCTTTCAGATTATGATGTAACCTTTCATATTCTGTGTAAAAATCATCATCATTGGTGCAAAGCCTAGAGATTCTCACGGTTTGATTTTCCATGATATTATTAAAAATATGACTAAGATGCATGTTTTGCCGATGCAGATAGTGGTTCCTCCATGTAACCTTAATGTGTAAACAGGTCCTTAAACCAACCCCTGGTTGTAGAATAATTTTCACATCTAGGAAGTCAGTCATTTGTTTGAAATAATTAACTTTAAATTCCAGGAAATCAGTACTGCTGTTGAGATATTTGGTGAACAGAGCCAATTGACCTCTATCACCTTTCAGTAAAATAAAATTATCATCTACAGAATGACCATAGTAGAGAAGATGGCGATACCAAGCATTAGTATCCCTTAGTACTGTCTCTTTCCCAGTAAGCTATTACCAAGTTGGAATAACTGTTAGCCCAGGGGCTGCTCATGGCATACCCCCAGATCTGCAGGTAGACGTCCTGACCATATGTAAAGACATCATTTTCTAACACCAATTCCAGTAAAGAACATATGAGGTCCATGCATAGGCCTGTCTGCTGCAAATAGCAGTGAATGGCTTCTATCCCAAACTGGTTTGGAATCACAGTGAATAGACTGTTAATATCCATGGTTACCAAGAGCATATTATTCATCTCATCCAGGTTATTGGTTCTCATCCATAGGTCAGTTAGGAAGCTGCCAGTGTCTTTGAGCACTGCATGTACTTGAGGTAGAACTTTTTTCAGTTCATTCTCAATATTCATCGAAAGGGGTTCTGTAAGCCACCCCCTTCCTGCTACGATGGAACATAGGGGTGGATCCCATTGATCCTTATGGATTTTGGGAAGCCCACTTATGCATGGTATGGTAGGATGCATTGTACTAAAGAACTCAAATAGATCTTGATTTAAACACCTTTCCATTAGTATCTCATATAGATTGCTTTTGAAGTTATTGATCATTATTTCTATGTCACATCTACCCACTTTTTTATAGGTGTGCTCATCTTCCAACATGGAGTGCATCTTATTCCTATACCATTCTGAATCCATTAGTACAATTCCCCCTCCTTTTGTCAGCTGGTTTAATAACCAGATCTTTATTGGCTTTAAGCTAAGGGCTTCTTGTTCCCTCTGTGTCATATTGTAGAAGCTTCCTTTCCCATTTCTAGATTCCCTTAAACTTTCCATCTTGACTTCACATAGACGTATGAATAGTTCTACTGTGGGATGATTGACAGGTATAAAACTACTTGGTTTTTGTAACATGTTGATGGTTGATCATTCTTTGTTCCAAAGATAGATTTAAATGTCACATTTCTCCCAAACAGCTTAATATCTGTTATAAATTTATCTAGGTCAGAAGGTAGGGCGGGTATAAAACTCAGCCCTTTATCAAGCAAAGAAACCTGCTAAGGTTACATGGGACAAATTCACAACCATGTTTAGGTCATCCACTTTCATAGCATATATTTCTTCCGTTTCCTCTCCTGACTTTGCGTTCTTGGATTCCTGTGAAATTGTTGCTTGACAAAAACTGGTATTGGCCAATTAAAATATGCATGAGCAGCTCCTTCTTTGGGCCTGGTTCCTAATAACAAATGGGTGGTCATGGCAGGCTCTTGTTTTAATAAAGCCTGCAAGGTACAACTAGAACCAGCTTCTCTTAAGTCCGTATCAGTTATTTCCATAGTAGAACAAAAAACAGTCCGACTATGTTATAGTGAAAACCAAATCCCAGCAGCCAGCAGAAACAAGTCTTGTAGAAAGAATTAAGTACTTAAAAATCCACGAAAGTTAAAAAATGTAATTTATTCTGACAGAAAATATGTAAGCGCTTTCACGGTTCTAAAAAGACCGCTTCATCAGACCTGATGACCTACAAGACTTGTTTCTGCTGGCTGCTGGGATTTGGTTTTCACTATTTCCATAGTAGGCCAATCTTTCCTTGTATTTTGTTTTCCTAATTCAGCTTTGCCATTCAGACCATATGTAGTAGGATCCATATTCTCATCAGCGCTATCCTTTATTAGGCTTGGTTTACTTCTTCTGGTCACGGGTCTATTTTGCCCATTAGTTAATACTTCTTCTTTGGGCCATTCAAAGATATGGCCTCTTTTGAAATCCTGAAAAATCCCTAGCAAATTTTTTGGTTTTCTGTTTGAGTTTATTATCATAAACATTGAGATTAAATTGTAACATCTCCAATTTCTGTAAACAGGAATCTTCAAGGTGCATATTTTCAAGTTCTGTTGGTTTCATTTTGATATTAGCAGCTATCTTGTCCTCTTCTGGTTTGAAAATTTAAATTAATAAGTTCATATATTTATAGCTGGTTTCTAAGTTGATCGCTTGCCACTCCACAAGCAATTCAGGATAAGTATCGCCATATGTAGGTAAACATTTTACCCTCATTCCCCATGATAAAACTTTATAATAAATACAGGCCTCAAGATGGAAGCATTGCCATTGTAGTCTTTTTAACCGGTAAGCAGCATCTTCCACTTCACGAAAAATAGTATAAAAATCAGTTCCATTCATTTCACAACCATTTGTAACAGTCTCTTCATTGCTTAAACTCAGTTGTAAGAGAGGATTGTAGAACTCACCTGCAACGTCAGAGAAAAGAGAGCTCTTCATTTTATTTTTTTGTAACTGGTTATCCACCATGTGCAGTGCAACAAAGAGACAAATAAAAAAACAAACAAAAACTTGGTTAATACTGCTGAAGGTGCTTATGGCAAAAATGAAAACTCCAAATAAATCCTTCGGTAAACCACCACAGCTCAAATATTAAAAGTAAAAACTTTAAACAATATGTAAAACACCTTAAAAAGGTAAAAAACAGCAGGAACAACAATATTTGGGTCCAATAAGTGCTTTCAGCTGTATTAGTCTTCATCAGATCATGTTACATTTCCTGCTACCAATCTTACTTAAAATTCAGAGTAACCAATCATAGTCTCATAAGAAGGCCACATCCCTTGTTTTAACCAATGAGGTGATATCCAATCAGTTATTCTAGGTGTCAAGCCTCTTTGTTAGAGCAAATCGTCAGACTTCTGACTTTAATTATAGGTTTCAATGGAACCACATTATTCAACCCTGGAGAGCAGTGCGCTCTGATGTTAACTATTCAGTTAATATCACGGATCTCCATTCTGTTCTTCACATCCCCTTCTCTAAGAGATTGTTGAATGCATTCAATAGCTTTAAACTTAAAACTATGTGTAGGGTTGCAATTAATATGCATAGCAAGAGCACTATTCATATCAGTGTTTCTAATAATTCTTAGATGACGCAGACTCCGATCTTTGAGCTATTGATTGGTTTTACCTATGTAAAATGTTTACATAGGCAGCAGGATGCTAAATAGACCAGACGTTTGCTGTGACAGTTGGCAAACACATTGAAAATATATTTCCTGTTGGCAATGGGGTGGACCAGCTGACAAATGAGGGGGCATTGTAGTAATGAACTCGGAATGGTAAAGGAATAAGATGCACTTCATGTTGGAAGATGAACACACCTATAAGAAATGGGTAGATGTGACATAGAAAGAATGATCAATAACTTCAAAAGCAATCTATATGAGTTGCTAATGGAAAGGCATTTAAATCAAGATCTATTTGAGTTCTTTTATACAATGCATCCTACCATACCATGCATAAGTGGGCTTCCCAAAATCCATAAGGATTAAAGGGATCCGCCCCTATGTCCCATCATAGCAGGAAGGGGGTGGCTTACAGAACCCCTTTTGATGTATATTGAGAATGAACTGAAAAATGTTCTACCTCAAGCACAGGTGGTGCTCAAAGATGCTGGCAGCTTCCTAACTGACCGACGGATGAGAACCAATAACCTGAATTAGATTAATAATATTCTCTTGGTAACCATGGATATTAACAGTCTATTCACTGTGATTCCAAACCAGTTTGGAATAGAAGCCATTTGCTGCTTTTTGCAGCAGACAGGCCTAGGCACAGACCTCATCTGTTCTTTACTGGAATTGGTGTTAGAAAACAATGTCTTCAACCTGCAGATCTGGGGGCGTTGCCATAGGCACCCCCTGTGGTAACAGTTATTCCAACTTGGGACTAGCCTACCGGGAAAGAGAGAGGGAATTAAGGGATACTAATCCTTGGTATCGACATCTTCTCTACTATGGTTGTTTTGTAGATGATATTTTTATTTTATGGAAAGGTGATGAGGGTCAATTCGTTCTGTTCACTGAATATCTCAACAGCAGTACTGATTTCCTGGAATTTTAAGTTAATTATTCCAAACAAATGATTGACTTAATAGACATGAAAATTATTCTACAACCAGGGGTTGGTTTAAGGACCTGTTTACACATTAAGGCTACATGGAGGAACCACTATCTGCATCGGCAAAACATGCATCTTAGTCATATTTTTAATAACATCATGGAAAATCAAACCATGAGAATCTCTAGGCTTTGCACCAATGATGATGATTTTTACACAGAATATGAAAGGTTATATCATAATCTGAAAGAAAGAGTTTACAAAGATTCAGACCTTAAAGTGAGAACTAATTTGGTGATATGAGAAAACAAAGAGGACGAACATATTTTAGTGAACAAGGGGTTGCGCATTGCTCCAGAAATGAAGCCACCGACATAGAAAAGAAGCAAATTAATTGTCATCTAACGTATAGTACAGACAGCAAACAAGTCCTTAACACTATTAAAATATTCTGGCCCATTCTGACAGCAAATGAGAAGATGAAGAGCATTGTAGGAGCAACCCCTAGATTCTCTTTTAAAAATAAAAAGAACATCAAAAGACTATCATGTAATAAAGATGGTTTTGATCACCAGCTAGTCTCAGATAGGAAAGGTACCTTTAGGTGTAATAGGTGCAAAGCCTGTGCCTCCATTGACAGTAGCAATGTGTTCATCCACCCCATTACCAACAGGAAATATATTTTCAATCTGTTTGCCAACTGTCACAGCAAACATCTGGTCTATTTAGCATCCTGCTGCCTATGTAAAGCTTTTTACAGAGTTAAAACCAATCAACAGCTCAAAGATTGGATTCTGCACCATCTAAGAGATATTAGAAACACTGATATGAATAGTGCTCTTGTTATGCATATTAATTACAACCCTACACATAGTTTTAAGTTTAAAGCTATTGAATGCATTCAGCAATCTCCTAGAGAAGGGGATGTGAAGTATAGAACGGAGATCCATGAGATTAACTGGATAGTTGACATGAGAGTGCACTGCTCTCCAGGATTGAATAATGTGGTTGCATTGAAACCTATACTTAAAGCCAGAAGGCTGACGATTTGCTCTAACAAAGAGGCTTGACACCTAGAATGACTGTGATTGGATATCACCTCATTGGTTAAAACAAAGGAAGGGCCTTCTTATAAGACTATGATTGGTTACTCTGAGTTTTAAGTAAGATTGGAAGCAGGAAATGTAACATGATCTGATGAAGGCTAATACAGCTGAAAGTGCTTATCAGATCTGAATATTGTTTTTCCTACTGCTTTCTACTTTTTTAAGGTGTTTTACATATTGATTAAATGTTTTGCTTTTAATATTTGAGCTGTGGTGGTTTACCGAAGGATTTTTTTGCAGTTTTCATTTTTGCCATTGGCACTTTCAGCAGTGTTAACAGATTTTTTTGTTTGGTTGAGAAAGGAAATATTGTTGGGCGTGTTATATTACACAAGAAGGGATTGTTAAAAGAAGCAACAATTTTTTGCTTTTATACAGCAAAGATTTCCTGAATTAAAAAAAGGTAAACATACTTCTATGTCCCTTTGTAGCATTGAAAAATGTCAGGTGTTATTCTAATGCTTTCAAATGTACAATGATTTGTGTTTCACTGTGATTTCTGATTTCATTGATGGATTATATTACATTTTACTTCCTAAATGGAGGGCAGAATACTTCATTGACAGGTAAAATGTTCCCATTATATAATGTTCCTTATGTAATCTATGAAACTGTCAGGGTTACTGACTAGAATCCTATTGCTGTATTCTTTAACCTTTTCATTTTTGTGGTATAAAGATTTCTCCATAATGTTGTTTGGGTTATCCTTAAGCAAAAGAGCTGGGGAGCAATATGTTTTTAAAGTTGTCACAGAATTTAGGTTCATAGGTTATTACTAGGCTAACTGCCCTTGTGGGTCATTGTAATCTTAACCAATTACCCCATATGAGAATCAAACACCGTACCTTGAGTCTGTAAGGTAAGCACTTTTATGGACATCTCTGACATAGGATCTCTTTGTTATTCAACAGAGAGATTATGATTAACTGATGATCAAACAATACCATTATTATTCACTGAATACATTTGGTTCTACTATTTCTCATCAAATCAAAATATGTTTAATTTTCAAGTGGATGAAACAAACTGGTTGAAGCTTAAAGCAAACACATGCACACATACACAATTGCAAGGAAGCAAGATCCCATGTGGCCATATACCCTCTTACTTATGCCCCATATATCCATGGATTAAAATGTCAAGCCCCAGAACTTTCACTGCCAAAGTGCAAATAAAAGCATTCAGGTAGTGACTCTGTATGGTGAACGGTGATGAGTGGAACAGAATTTGACTTCGGCTGTAGAGAGTATGTAGACTTATTGCATAAATAATATTTGTGTAATTTATGGAGATCTCTGACACAGGCTCCAAGGCATTGTTGATTTGTAATAAATCTGTGCCAGATAACAGGATAGCCATTATATTAGATCAGAAAGGGGCTGAATTTTTGGACCTCCCAATGTCTGCAACAACAAGTGACATAACAGGCTGCTGCATAATTGATTGTACAATTACAATATACTGAACAGATTAAATATAGTTTCTGACACGCTAACCTGGGTAAACCAATGGTACAAGGTCATAGTAAATGAATGAAATTATATGAACACTTTATACCACAGTGGAATATTGGGGATTGACTATTTCACTTTTTTAAACAAAACTCAAAAAACCCTGAAAGAAAAAAGTTGCTGTTTCACTGATGACCTAAAGTTATGCATCCAACTGATATGCATGAAGGTGCAGAACAGCAGACAAATGTTTATGATGTGAGAAATATCCAAAGGCATTGCTACTATGTTAAATTACAATTAATTAATAAATAATTTTTTTTGGGGAAAACATGGCAATAGAGTACGCAGTTGAATTAGAAGCAGTAGCCACAATGGTGTAATAAAGATCTCTAGGGTAATCTCATCAGGTAGTGTCAGTCTAAGCAAGAAATCTGCAGCAGCAGAAAGGAATGGTGACAAAACAGTGTGTTATATAGGAAGTAATACCAAATCCTGATTAAAAACAATTTGCTTTATCAGTATCAGCATTTTGTAGGACTTATCTGTATCAGAAGTAATATCAAATCCTGATTAAAAACAATTTGCTTTATCAGTATCAGCATTTTGTAGGACTTATCTGTATCAGAAGTAATATCAAATCCTGATTAAAAAACAATTTGCTTTATCAGTATCAGCATTTTGTAGGACTTATCTGTATCAGAAGCTATATAAAGAGAAAGTAGAAGAAATTACTGTAGGAAAGAAGTCAGGTGTCACATGATATTATGGAAAACACCTTCTAAGAAACCACACAGCCCCTATTGCAAAACAAATATTGAAAGAAAATTGTATAAAACAATCTGTATTAAAGGGTAGGTGAATTAGATGACATACAATGCAATATTGCATCACTGAAAGGGTGGTGAATTTTGAGACAATACTCCTAAAATAGTGTAGCCAAAATCTGTAACAGCATTCATGGAATAGACAAAATACAATTATCATTGGAGGAAGAAATATTCTTTTTCAAAGAGAGAGTAAGTTTACAATATGAGGGGGAAGATCAACTGCAAGAGTAAGCAGTCCGTAACTATTTTTAAAAACCCTGTTTGTAAGCAGCCAGGAGAAAGGTTATGTGTTTTGCCTTAATTGCCATAAGTTAAAATGCATAAGTTGCTGTGATTGTTGGATTCGTGTACTGTGCACTATTAATTTACAAGAGTTTTTAACTCAACAAATGTGAATTACAGTAAACAAGTTTTCTGTCTCTTTCGGTTTCTCTCACTTTCCTTTTTTTTACATTTATTTTTTTTATTATGCGGCAATTCCAGCTGGATACTGTATGAAAGTCAAGACTTTGGTGGTAACCACTATGTTTTGTTAGAAGGAGAGTATCCCTCGCTGTCTGCCATGGGCTGTCCTCACAATGTGTCTTTCCAGTCTATCAAACCTGTTTCACCTGTAAGTATATTGCACCTGCTTCAATATTCCTTTGTCTGTGCCTTTAACTTAGATAATAAATTTCTTTTATTTGTATTTAAAATGTGTGCAAAACAAAGTATTTATGCCTTGAAAAATAATGCATCTAAAATAGTTTTGTACTTCAGTTTTGCTATCAACTTTACTTTCTCATCAGTTGCATTACAAGTGCTTTCATCTTTACAGTTATTCCCCCTAGAGTACTCCTGAAATTGTAGTGCTTCAGTTGCCCTTAACTATTGACAAAGGTTTAGTTTAACAATCAAATTAGACAATCCAGTGACATAGTGACTGACTAAATATATTCACCAAACTGCTATTCTTTTTCATCTGCTTGTTAAAATGGTTTAGGTTACATATGCTTCATTTGCTTTAATTTCAGTGTAAGGAGGCAAAAGAGAATTATCTGTAAGTAGGCCTTAGCAGATGTGGTGTAAACTCTTAGATTGTTAGTTGATGAGATCGTACTTTTAGTCACTCCTAGCATGTGCATTAGATTTTAATTTCAGTGATAATGACCCAGTAGTTTTGTGAATTAAGTTAGAATTTGCAGTGGTATGGAAAGAATTGTGCTGAACAATGGAATGAAAACACTGATTGTTTTCTAGCTGCACTGGTGCTATTGTGAAGGCAAGAGACTGTCAGTTTTTTTTTCTCAGTGTCATTTTAGCAAGAGGTTAAGATATAAATTTGTATAATAATCCTTTAATGATTACATTTTACAAGGTCAGAGTTAGAGGATTTAGTTTTGCTGGGAGTTTTCTGTGTAGTTACGGCACTGATTTTTTGCATTGTTTCTTATAGGTTTTATCCATGCCCTCCATTTCACTGTACAGCTTGGAATGTTTTGAGGGGAAGGAGATTGAGTTCACCAGTGATGTGTCTAGCTTGCTCGCTGAAGGCTACAATAGTCATGTGCTCTCTCTTAAGGTCAAGGGTGGCATGTAAGTGCACATATTTTTATAGCAGTAGTTCTTGTAGAAAAAGCATGATGTTCACAGCTTAACTTATCATACAATATCTATCTTGATATATACTAATGAAAAAATTACATGGAGCTGCTTACTGCTTGGTGTGATGGATTTTCAGTGTTCTTATGACACTCAGTCTTGCTGGCTGGATTCTGCTAAAATTCAAAGTCTGATTATATTTGCATTCACAGTCTGTTGCATACAGAAACTTGCAGAATATACACTGATGAGAGAATATACTTTGCAGCATCAACTTTAAAGAGCAGTAACAAATAACTTTTTATAATAAATCAAACGAAACCACGTTGCAGCTTAAAAGTACTGTTCCAACTTTACTTCTCATATAGTACAGATGATGTGAGAGATATAACATTTACCTCAGAACACCAAATGTGTTCCTACCATATCCCTAAACAACTGGATTTATACAGCTCTTTATATACTCTTTTAGTCATGCATAAACATATTTTGGAGAATTGCTTATCCTGTAGAAACAATACTAAACTTCCTTGTTTAACAATGTCTTGTAAGAGACCAGCTTTTCTGACAGTGTGAATATCCTGTAACAGTGTCCTGATGTCCATGTAGAAAAACATATTTTTGAGGAAACACATTGTCCTGTATTCTATTTGAATCTGTGTATAGAAACATGTGTTCTTATGTCAATGCTGATAAGCATATCCTGTTTTTTATGAAGAAAAACATATTTTTGAGAAAACACATTGTCAGAGATCAGCTTTTCTGACAGTGTGAACATCCTGTATTTTATTTGGATCTTTGTATCTTGTGCCATCCTGTTTTTCCATGCATAATAACATGTCATTGTTCTTAAAAAGCAGATTTTGCATTTTTGTTCTTGCATACATCCTGTTTTGAGTCAGTAAGGGAAAAGTGTCCATTCTTTAAAAGCAGATTTTGTATTTTTGCTCTTGCATACATCCTGTTTTGAGTCTGTAAGGGAAAAGTGTCCATTCTTTAAAATCAGATTTTGTATTTTTGCTCTTGCATACATCCTGTTTTGAGTCTGTAAGGGGAAAATGTCCATTCAGCAGATTCCTTTTCCAAGCCATGGTAATTTAGTATGGATGCTGATTACATATTACTAAACTCTATTTCTACATTTAAGCAAGCTTTATCTTATACATTATTTATGTTGCATAATTGCAGCAAAATTACTTTCAACCTTAGTATATTGTTGAGCACACTCTAACAATTCCGTCTTTTTTATATTAAACTAGAGAAATAAATTCAGCATTATTTGGTAATACTTTTCATTATGACAATTAACAACAGTAACTTGACTAGCTTTTGCTAAGCAGACTTTAATACATGTAAATAATATGCAACCAAGCATTACAATAACAATAAAAGAAATTAAAAATACAGTGATTTTTCCTGTCCATCCTGTAAATAGATTACTAAACCATTCACTCCAGTCATCATTCCAGTTTTTCTAGTATGTTGAGACACTTGTGCAATCACTTCTAAATGTGCTTTTACAGATTCTGTTTTGTCTGGAATAAATGTACAACACTGTTCTCCTATTAAAGCACATGTACCCCCTTGTGATGCTAATATGTAATCTAATGCCATTCGATTTTGCAAAACCATAGTTCGTATTGCTGTCATTTCGACAGTAATGTCAAGGACTGCATTGAAAGTGGCATTTGCCAATACCTCAACTAGTTTAGATAGTTTTCTCAGTTCCCAGATGGCTTTTGCAGCCCCGCACCAAGGGAAAATACCTGCTCCAGAGATTACATCATCTCCTAAATCCATATCTTTTAATTTAATATAATCAAGATTTTGATGATATATACGTGATGTATCTAAGGTGTCTACTGGATTTTCTGGACTTTCAATTACAGGTAATATTTCCCTTTTCTTTTTGTATTCCTAATGTTTCCTTTTGGTAACTCTTTTACATGATGCATTGCTGGTACCACTAATCCTATATAACAGGTGCCATCCCATCCCTTTGGTAACCATTTATAAGCATATTTACCACAGATGTAATATAACCCATCTGATAGAGCAACACTGCTATTTACCAGACTGCCATTTACTTGCCCCATAGTAGGAGTTTTATCATGTACAACTGTAAAGTTTTTATCTGTTTTACTTCTCCAACATGTAATATTAGTTTTACAGTCATTTTGTCATTTTGTGAAAAGTGAAATACTGCTGTGTCACTTAATATTAACTGACCCTTAATTGGTATTAAAATAGGAAAACCATGTGAAAATACTCCACGTACTGGTATGTGGTTGTGAAAATTTATCATTTCAATTGTTTGAATACAATTGCTATTACCCACTGGAACAGTTCCATTTTGTTGAAAACATGTGATCCCCTGTACTATAGCAGATAACTGTACTCTTGCTTTACATAATTGTACATTTATAACTTGATCTCCTGTTTCATTTATTAATACTCTCCAACTACTAAGAGAATTTAGTGGAATAGGTATTAGAGGCATAACCCCTGTTATTTTTGGTATTAAACTACATACCCAACAATTAGAAACATTCATGCTTTTTGCATACCAACATTGTCTTGCTAAGAAAGTGTTAAAAGATGGTGACCAGTCTTGTTCATTTTTCCACATTTCTTTACTCTCTCTTATGTAACTTTACAGTTTGATTAACAGGTTGTAAGTATAATTTAATACTAAGCAATACAATAATAGTTAGTATAATAGCTATTATCAATTTAAAAAAACATCCTTTAAATAGAAATTCCATTGTTGAATCATTTTGCCTTTGGTCATCCGAAACTGGATTTCCAAAAGGATGCACTTTAAACCATGTCAATTTCATTAGGGTTTTCTCTGTTGGAAACCTACAAAAGAATACATTTAATCAGATTTACATTGTTCACTATTTTTATCATTCTTAGTTGATCTTTATGTACCAACATTGTTCTGTTTTTCTTTTTCCTTTGATTTTGTACACTAATGGTCCAATTTGTTCCACTACTTCAAAAGGGCCTTGCCAATTGCTAGCCCATGGTCCTTCCATTTGGAATGTTTTTACCAATACTTTGGTTCCACAGGAAGGTTTTCTTCAGCTGGTATTATTGGCACCTTTTTCCATAGATGGAACGCTTGCTCCCTTGCATTATAGTCACATATACTAGTAAGTTGTTTTAGCCATTCCGGATGTTTGCTAATTTCTAGCATGGGCCTACCATTAGGTAAATCTGGATCAAATGGTAATTGTATGGGCATTTTGTGGCCTGTCATTATTTCATATGGGGAAATACCTGTTTTGCTGTTTGGTGTTGCTCGAATACCCATTAAAATACCAGGCAGATGATGTACCCATGTATTGCCCTTTTCCAAGCATGCCTTTTTTAGACGTTCTTTTAACGTCCGATTCATACGTTCTACAATGCCATTAGATTGTGGATGGTATGGTACATGAAACCTTTGCTGTATGCCTAACAAATTACACATTTGTTTAATGAGATCACTAACAAACTGTGGGCCATTGTCTGACTCTATAACCCGTGGCCATCCCCAATGACAGAAAATATTTTTCCATAAGGCTTCTGCTGTTGCCTTTGCTGTCATGGTTTTGGTAGGAATTGCTTCTACCCATTTTGAAAAGACGTCCACTACTACTAGTAGATATCTGTAACCTCCCTTTGTTGTTGGTAATGGACCTGCATAATCTATTTGAACTGCATACCATGGCCCATCCGCTGGCTGTACTCGATGTAACTGAGGCCTTTTGCTTTTAGCATTTACCTGAAGACAGATTAAACATTCTTCTATAATCAGTTTGCAGACCTTTTTTAAATTTGGATTCCAATACTTTTCTTTTACAACTGCCCATAACTTATCAGTTCCTATATGGCCCAGTATTTGGTGATTTAACTTGACCAACTGGCGTGCCAACTGAAATGGTACATATGGCAACTGTAACCCTTTGGAGGTCGTGTATGCATAGTACTCCTTTGGTGGTATACCTGCCAATCTGCATTGATCGGTTTCTTCTTTTAAGCCCTGTTGTTTTTGTATATTTACAAGGTCTTTCTCTATTGACTCTTTACCTAGCTCTTTTAAGACACTAACTTCTACATTGGCATACTCATATTCTGGAAGTTCTTTTCCATTTTGTGCTGCTTGTTTGGCCAAGGTATCAGCTAACACATTTAATCTGTAAGTTTCACTGGTTGGCTTTTGATGTGCTTTTACTTTTAAGATGCTATACTGTCCTTGTTGTTTTGACATTGTTATAACTTTATATATGTCTTTTAATACTTCAGCATGCCGTAATGGTTTACCTACACTATCCACAAATCCTCGTCTTACCCAGGTTTCCATATGTAGTCTTAAAGAATTTACTACATAAGCACTATCTGAAAAAATGTTAATAGGATTGTAATACTTTAGCACATACAATACTGCCTCCAGTTCAGCTCTTTGAGCTGACATATGCCCTGGTAACTTGATTAGTTCAGGAGAACCCAATTGTGGATTCTCTGGAACTATGGCAAATCCTGTCCAGTATCTGCCTTGGTCCCAATATCGTGCTCCATCCACAAAGATGGATGGCTTAAAGTGATCAAAATCAGATGCTAAAATTGCACCTCAGGTGACATTATCTTTTCTAAACAGTTATGCTGTTTTCCTTCATATCCCATATGGTTTGACAAATGGTATTTATCCCCTGTCTGTATAGTAACAGTTTTCATTCCAAAAAGTGCCATCCATTTTGCAAAGACTGCCTGACTAATACCATCTGTAATTTTATTCATTTCAAAACTGTCTATCAAAGCTTTTACAGCTTGATGTGGTGTTTGTACTATAATGCTGGAAAATACGGTCAAATATTCAGTTTGTTTAATACCCCAGTAAATGGCTAATAACTGCTGTATACATGGATGGTAACCCAATTCCACTGGAGTCATCTTTCTGCTAAAGAAAGTGACTGGGCGTAATGTTTTTTCCATTCTGTTGTCACTACCATGTGGCCATTCCTGTAGTACCACAGACAGTGTTTTTTTCCCTGCTGCTGCTTGTAACACAAATGGTAACCTTGGAGTGGGCGCTATTAGTTCTGTAGCTTGTGCTAGTTTTATTTTTATCTGTGAAAATGCCTCCTTTTCATGAGATCCCCACTCTAAAAAGGTGGAGTTCTTTTGTTCATGTAACATTTTGTATAGGGGAGCAGCCACGGCTGCATAATCCTCTATAAATTCCCTATTGTAATTCATGATTCCCATGAATTTATGTAAGTCTGCTATAGTCAGTGGCTTTTCCATTTGTAAAATGCCTTGTACACGTACAGGGCAAGGAGATCTTCCTGTTGGTTTTATAATAGTACCTAGAAACTTAACTTTTTGTGTCATAAACTGAATTTTTTCACTTTTAACCTTAAACCCTGCTTGCTGTAGAGTATGAAAAACTCTCTTAAGAAGCCGTACATGCTCCTCTACTGCTTTTGACTGAATTAAAATATCATCAATGTAATGTATTACTGAATCATCCTTTTCCAAATGTTGTAGAATGGATCCTACTGTCTGATGAATATAACTGGACTGTTTTGAAACCCTTGTGGTAACCTTGTCATAACATATTGCTGGTTTTTAAATGTAAAGGCAAATCTTGGCCAATCTTTTTTCCTGAGTGGCACTGCAAAAAAAAACATTTGCTAAATCTATTACTGTAAACCACTTACTTTGTGGCTTAATATGTGCAGCCAACTCTGGGACTCCTGGAATCAAGTGTGCTCTAGGAGTGGTATATTGATTAACCTTTCGTAAATCAATAACAAGACGATAACTACCATCTTTTTTCTTAACTGGCCAGATTGGTGAATTTGTAGGACTGTTGCCTTTTTGTATAATCCCTTCTCTTTCCCATTCTGCAATACATTTTTCCATATGTTCTTCTGCTTCCCTAGGACTAGGATATTGTTTTTGAAAAGGTGGTATATAGTCCTGATCACTTCCTATTCCTACTGGGCTTTCTAGTTTCCCACAATCACTGGGACCCTTGGACCATAGATTTGGGAATTGCTGTTGTAAATGCTTCCATACATCCTCACTGTCTGTATTTATATAGCCTGTAGGTTTTTCAGGTTTGTCAGGTAGAGAGATTGCATAGCAACCTGTATTTTGCTCTTCCTCTCTTTGTTGTTTGTCTCCCATCCACAGAATTTCATTAGGTAAATCAATTACTATGCCTAAAGGTCCTAGAATGTCCATACCAATAATGGTATTTGTGCAAGATGGATGCATTAAAATGCACCCTTCCATATTTGTCCCTCTTGACTAAACTTTATGTCCACATTTTGGCTACTCACTGCATAGCATCCTGTGCCATTAAATGCTGAAATGCAAACCTTTTTATAGGATTTACTGGTAACTGTCTGTTTGTGACAGATACTGCTGCTCCTGTGTCTATTAAGACATTTTTCCACAGTGACCACTCTACCCAAATATCAATCAGTGGTCGTCCATCTCGACCCTTTTTAAAGGTAGTCAGGAAAGATACCAGAGTAGGGGGGGCACATCCCTATTGTAAGGAAATCCACTCATCCTCTCCTTTATTATCAAATGCAATATGACACACCTCATGTTTTTGTTTGTCATCTTCTTCTGTGTCTGAATGATCTACATATTTAGGTTTTTCAATCTCTATTTTTAACTGTTGCCTAGCTATTCCTTCTGCCTGTTCTATCAAATGTTTTGGATTTACAGGTGAAACTGTTTGAAAATCTACCGGGCATACTTTCCCTTTTCCTGTATATTGATGGCTCTTGTAACTGTTTTTACTAATATTGTAAGGTTTTTGTACATGATCCTGCTTTTCTGACTTTTCTTGTAAATTTGTTTGCTCTCTTTTTGGAAACACTCCCTGTTCTTCCTTCTTTTTGCGCCAGGCTTTGTAATGATCACAATTTTGCTTAACATGTCCTATTTTTTTACAAAAGAAGCATGTTGGTGCCTTTTGCTCATTACCTGTGCTTGATCCTGGTACTACAAGCATAGAGGCAGGAGCTGGTGGTGCTGACACAGCTCTTTCAGCTGGTGGTTGGTCACACCATCTTTGCCTTCCCCTGTTTTGACTTCACCAATTACTTCAAATGGCTCACTATTATCTTCACATGCAAAGATATGGTGTGAGTATAAAGTCCCATCATCGGCCATAGTCCGTCCCTCATTAGTTTTTGTACCAAATCAGTGAGGGTATCAGAATTTTCTTCGTAGATACATTTAATATCCCTGGAACCCCTTTGACTTGTTCTAAGAAGCAATGTATTAACTGTTTTTGTATTTCTCTTTTCCCATGTCTCTGTCTGTTTTTTATATATGATTTGAAATGCAAGTCTAAAATGATCACTTTGTTCCATTAATTTATCTGTGATAGTAATTTTAAAATTATCTAATAATTTGGCTGTGAGAGGCTGCCCTTGTGTAAATGCCATTAAAATGGCTGTCATACGTCCTACTTTAGTGTTCAACTGATAATCATCTTGCTTTAATTGTATGAAAGTTTTAAAACATTTGGGAATGAAAATCCAGAAACATCTAAGTAATGCATCTGTCCATATATCAGATCCTGCTGTATATGCCACCCATTCTTCAAATGTAAGCATGTTATAAAATATGCCTTTTTATCATTCCACTGTGGTAAACTCTGTAATAATCTAGACTGTATATAAATCTGTAGTGGTTCCCTGTCCCTGTTCTATAATTTGGACTGGTTTTGTGTTTTTTAACTCTTCTTTAAGCTGGGATATCAAAATAGTATTTTGGAGGTTAGTCTCTGTTAATTCATCTAATTCTTCTTCCTTTTCCTTCAGATGCTGTTTAAGATCTGTCATTTCTACCTGTAAGTGTTTAGGGGATATATGATACCTGTTATTGGATTCCTCTGTTGACTGCAGAGCTCCTATGCACTTTTGACAGAGATCTTGAATGTCAGTTTTGAACATTTTAAATTCATTTTGTTTCTCTTTTAAAAACTTATTAAAGTTTTCTGTCAATGTATCATAAACTTTGTTTCTGTCCTCATCTGTATGTGTAGCCGTGGCATCATTCCATGCTTGTACATAATTTTTAAAGGGAGTTACAAGATCTACAGGGGACTCTGTCAATAACAGATTTGATTGCTGTTGTAATTCAGAAATTAATGTACTAACAGGACATAACTGCTTTACATCTGGATATAATGAAAACTGTGTATTATTAATAATTTCTTTATCATGAACAGATCTGTCTGCACAGTCTAGTTTTTTAGCAATATCATGCAATACTTGTTTATGGCATATTACACAAAATGCAGTTTCCTTTGAATCACACAATAAACATTTACTATGATATACTTCATTTTTGTTGCAAATACCAATCAAATGTTACAATCCACTTACATAATGCTGGTATGTCAACTTGCCCTAACAAGGTTTTACACTTACTAATGTGTTGTGTATACCAACATTGCAATTTACTCCATATTTTATCTGGTTGTTCTGCTACATTAAGAGTAAAACTTGGCTTACATTTGCTAGAATTCTGCCTGATAGCATCCATACTAAAAAAATGTGACGTAGAGAAAAAGTCTTACCAGTAAGCAAGAAAACAGGTGATCAGGCTGTTGTTGCAGATGGCTGGAAATTTTTCAAAGTCACTTGAGAAGCTGGGAAAGCACAACAGGCAGCGGACTGCTGTGCTAGTGGATATTCCCCTTTTCTTAGCGAAATTATGGCACTGCGACTGGAACTTCAGTCTCACTTCGGATGTAGACGTCTAAAAAACTGTACTACTGCAAGCTGCATAAACTGGAATACTTCTGTTCACAACTGACACATACGTACAAATGTTAGTTACTGCAATTTAACTGAAGTGACCCTCTGCAGGGCTTACCATCACTCCTCCTGTGGTTGAATGCAGATTGTAGGTTCAAATGCAGGCTAGCTTGCCATTGAAAAAATTACATGGAGCTGCTTACTGCTTGGTGTGATGGATTTGCAGTGTTCTTATGACACTCAGTCTTGCTGGCTAGATTCTGCTAAAATTCAAAGTCTGATTATATTTGCATTCACAGTCTGTTGCATACAGAAACTTGCAGAATATACACTGATGAGAGAATATACTTTGCAGCATCAACTTTAAAGAGCAGTAACAAATAACTTTTTATAATAAATCAAACGAAACCACGTTGCAGCTTAAAAGTACTGTTCCAACTTTACTTCTCATATAGTACAGATGATGTGAGAGATATAACATTTACCTCAGAACACCAAATGTGTTCCTACCATATCCCTAAACAACTGGATTTATACAGCTCTTTATATACTCTTTTTAGTCATGCATAAACATATTTTGGAGAATTGCTTATCCTGTAGAAACAATACTAAACTTCCTTGTTTAACAATGTCTTGTAAGAGACCAGCTTTTCTGATAGTGTGAATATCCTGTAACGGTGTCCTGATGTCCATGTAGAAAAACATATTTTTGAGGAAACACATTGTCCTGTATTCTATTTGAATCTGTGTATAGAAACATGTGTTCTTATGTCAATGCTGATAAGCATATCCTGTTTTTTATGAAGAAAAACATATTTTTGAGAAAACACATTGTCAGAGATCAGCTTTTCTGACAGTGTGAATATCCTGTATTTTATTTGGATCTTTGTATCTTGTGCCATCCTGTTTTTCCATGCATAATAACATGTCATTGTTCTTAAAAAGCAGATTTTGCATTTTGTTCTTGCATACATCCTGTTTTGAGTCAGTAAGGAAAAGTGTCCATTCTTTAAAAGCAGATTTTGTATTTTTGCTCTTGCATACATCCTGTTTTGAGTCTGTAAGGGAAAAGTGTCCATTCTTTAAAAGCAGATTTTGTATTTTTGCTCTTGCATACATCCTGTTTTGAGTCTGTAAGGGGAAAAATGTCCATTCAGCAGATTCCTTTTCCAAGCCATGGTAATTTAGTATGGATGCTGATTACATATTATTAAACTCTATTTCTACATTTAAGCAAGCTTTATCTTATACATTATTTATGTTGCATAATTGCAGCAAAATTACTTTCAACCTTAGTATATTGTTGAGCACACTCTAACAACTAAACCATAAAAAGTTAATTCTCAGCCCTGTACATTGGCCTGCTATTGCAGAGGGAGAGTTCCAATCTGCAGTACTGGTGACTTGTGTTCAGTTACTGAACAGGAGACAGACAGTCAATGGAGGATTTTCATCTCTCATTTTCAAGGGGTACCATAAATTATGGCAAATTAAAGCTTAGTAGCCGGATTGTGCTTTGAGGAAAGTAAATGACTAGCCCTGGGCAACTGGGTTTTAGCCAGTTGGCAGTTCCAAGTAAGGTGGGAGGCACACATTTGTGTGGGATCCAAGTGTATGAGGACATGCTCAACATAGTGACCAGCAGTGTAAAGATTCTAGCCTAACCATCAGTCCTAGAACAATAGGGTGGGTTACTCTACCTTCAAAAATGTCAATACAGCAAGCACACTGAGGCCTGGTGCATCTTCAAAAGAAGTGACACAGATAAGGTAACTCTCTTCCAAAGATGAAGTATTCTTACTGGGTAATAAGGTGTACTAGTGAGGAAGCTATTTATCAAAGGGAACTGTGATTTTCCTTCACATCATTCCTTATAATCTCATATTTTCCTTTGAAATTTGTAGACGGGAGACTTTATCTTGTTGCACTTTCTTGGGTTATATATACCATAGTGTATTATTGCTCATTTCAGATGCAAAGCTCAGTTAATGCAAGTTTATTTCGCTTGCAAGCTTAAAAGAGCTACTAATGTACTCCTTATTTTACCACAGTGCAGGAAGATGACCACTTTCTCTTTCATAGGTTCATATGTGTGTACTAGGCTAATGGCCCTGGAACCTTTACAAGCCTAGCCCATAGAAGTGCCCAACGTCAGCTCCCAGTGCCTCTATCAAGTAGAGCCACTGGAATGATCCCTGGGATGAACTTTCTATTTCCCATCCATTCATCAAGATTTCTCTTGAAGAGGGCCATTGAGGTGCTCTACTTGACATGTATGGGAAGTCTATTCCAGAGCATGGGCAGTCTCTGGGTTATGAACCTGTCCCTCCAGCATGTTCTGTTGATTGTGGTAATGAGGTTGAGGTCTCTAGAGCATGTGATGTGGAGGGATTGGGATTTCTTTAGATGTAGCATTCCTAACAGAGCTGGGTCAGACATGGCTTAATTGGAAAATGGCTTACAAGGATATTAATAAGGACTAGTCCAAGATTTTATATTGTTCCCATGCTTTACTTTTGAGAGTTTTTGCTGCATAATATTCATCATTTTTCCTTTAGAATATAAAGTAGTCCGTTTATCCACTTCATAGGAGCATAAAAACAATACTAGTAAAATAATCACAAGAACCATAAGGTGTGTAGCCATATACACCTTTAAGAAGACACTTAAAAAGAAATGTTTGTACTTCTCTTCCAAGCACACAATAGTGCTCACATCCCAGATTAAGCAGGGATGTACATGACAGTCCTTAAATCAATGTGTGTCTCCCCATGTAGTCACCAAGACTAGCAGTAAAGGTAGTCAAAGTAGTACTTTGACCTGTAGTGGTAACGTATTCCACAGGTTAAGGATACATTGTTCTAGGAACCTATCTGTCCAGTGAGTCTTGTTTATTTGTTAGTGCAGATTTAGCAGGTATTTGTACAGACTTTGGTTTTGCAAAGAAACATGAAGTCAAGCAAGACAGGGGTCTTCAGTGAGTCACAGGTCACTTTGGAATAGCCTTATAACCTACTGAATACAAGAACAATTGCACTAGTCTATCAGGATAGATGAAATATTTAAGGCCTTTAATTTTCTTGGTTAGGTATTTTTACATGACTTTCTAGCTGAGTAATATGCTTTGATTTATACATATGGGGCACTGAATTCAATAATGGGTTTGATAAAGGAAGAGTACAGTGGCAGGATGACTTCTTTAGATCTCAAAGACATTCCCTTGGAAATTACCTAGGCCAGCTAGAAGGATTTCCAGACCATGAGGAAAGCATGCTGATCAAATGAGAGAAAATAGTGCACATAAGTGCCCAGGTCTCTTATGATCATGTATGTCTTTGTAACAAACAAGGTGGAAACAGCTTTTATTTTTTCTGAAATGCCACTATGCTGCAGTGTTTTACATATCTTTCAGTACACATATATGTGCATATTCCTGCCCTTGCTGGAGCTGTTTAGCATCATTGGATAAGTGGATAACAGTGCCTAGATTGCAGTCATCATCAAACTTGGTCAACCATACTTTGGTATTGACTGGATGTCTGCAATATAAATGTCAGAAAGGGAGGGTCCTCCACTGATCCCTGTGGTACCCACTTGTTACAGTTTTATTTTCAGAGAGGGTACCATCAACTTTCACTACCTGGAAACTTTTGTATATCCGGTTTACAATCCAATGGATACCATAGAGAATTACAATGTTTGTCATTTTTTAACAATACCAGCATGGGGGATAGTGTCAAAATCATTGGATGGCTCATGATAAGCAGTGTATACTGAATGTTCATTGTCCGTAGCCCCTGTAACCTCCTCAAAGAAATGTAGTAGGTTAAAACTGCAAATAAATTGGGCTGCAGTGCTTACTCACCAAAACTAATTCAAAACTACTAAGCACTTAGGGAAAAGCCCACAAAAACCTATTCATGCAGTAGAAAGTATTTAATGTTCACTCCACTTCGTAAAAAATAAAAAAACACTTAAAAATACCCCTTCGGGCCTCAGTACAACAGATAAGAATATTTTTTTAAATGAAAAGAACTAGAAGAAAAAAATTGGAAAATTTTCTTCAAGAAGAATGGCAAGATGTAAGGAAATGGCCAGGTAAAAACTGGACAAAGATGGGAGGGATATAAAAGACATAGAAGATGTTCAGAAGTGATGGCAGAACTACACAGAAGAATTCTATAAGAAGGACCCAAGCATCACTAATACATATAGTGGTATGTTCTGTCATCTAGAGGAAGACATGTTGGTGCATGAAGATAAAGGGACCCTAAAAATTTTTATTAATATTAAGACTGCAGGAAGAGATGGCATTCTAGATTAGTTTTTTTTTTCAAATCCTGTGTAATAATGCTGTTACAATGTTGCTTTGAATTTGCAAAAACACTTGAAAATCCATCAATGTCCATTTGGATTTGAAAAGACCAATTTATAATCTACCCACCCTGACAGTGTTAATCAGTAGTTAAATTGCTGGCAAATGACATGCCGACAAGGTAATGCTCAAGAGCCTTCTGCCTACATTCTACTAATGTATGGAGCAGGAAGTGCCAAATATACAGATTGGTTTTAGTAGGTGTAAAGGCACCACTGGTCAAATTGGCAACACCCTCTGGATAATATAAAAAAGAGAGAGAGAGAGTTTTTACTTCTGTTTTATTTTCAAATGAAAAGCCTTTCACTATGCAGAGATATAAAAGTCAGTAGGACGTCCATAAAGGAATAGGCATACTAGGTTGTCTAACTTGCCTCCTGATTAATCTGTATGCAGAACATGAAACAACAGTTAGAGCTGACCATGAAATAACCAACTGTCTCAAGATTGGGAACGGAGTGCGTAAGTCCATATATTATCAGCCTACTTGTTTAAAATTCAGAAATTACCAAACAAATAGTAACTACTTCAGATATGCAGATAATGCCATGCTGACAGATGAAAGTGAGGCAGAGCTGAAGACTTGAAGAATCTGCTGATGAAGATGAATGCAGAAAGCATAAAAGCAAGGCAATGAGAAAAAAAATGAATTCTTCAAAACTGTGTAATGTGGATCTTTAAATAAAAACAGAAAAGTATCTTTAATTTGTGATTTTACATTAGAATGCTGATCACAAATTACTCACAGCTAAGTCAGCCACGTGCTTTACAAGCATATGAATTATTTAATAAACAAATATGCAAGAAATGTGCTTAATGGACATATGAGTCATGTGATTCAAAAGCATACAAGCCATGTAATTCAGGGGCAAGTAAATCATAGTTTCTATGAGTCCTTGAATCATTGTGACTGACTTTGTTGAGACCACTTGTGCTCTGCACGTGCTTTTGTATAGGCTCACTTTATCATGGTCAGCTGCTCACAAGCAGATCTTTGCAATATAATTGATTGTTGCATTGATACAACTTGAATCAATAACTTGTACTCTTTTTTTTTTTTTTTTATACATACAACACTGTTCTGTTTCCCCAATGCTTTTGCTCTATGACAAAAATGTCGAGTGAACCTTTTGACCCTGACAGCATGTTTCTCAAGCCATCTTCTTTGAATGTACTTACAGTTATGATATTACATTTTAAGCCAATATTTAGCTTAAATGAGGTAAAAGTATATTTATGCACAACTTTTCAGCCAAATGATTTGTGAACAGTAAAGGAATGTGTACTCAGTCTCAATATGTGTCAAATGCATTCACAAACAAATCATGTAATTTGGCCTTGTATGGCTCGGTTACAGAAATGTTTGTCTTTAACCACAGTTGTCATTTCTGTTTTCATCAATTGCTTGCAGAACATTGTTCCTTCCATTTTTCCTTGATTTGCTACTTGAGAAAGATGGTTCAGCAGTCCAGACTTCTTTCATTATCTACTCTTTTATCATGCTAGTAGACATATCTTGAATAAAATTGTGGTTGTGGCACTGAATGCTTTTCATTTTTAATTCCATCATAAATGTCATGCATAGCCATAACTTTCTTTCCTGCTCTGTTATGTGAAGCAATTCTAACAGTTTTCTGTGCCTTGGCAACATTATTCCATCTAGAACCAACAAGCTTTTGCTTTGTTTTAATTTTGCTCACATCAAAATCCTTTGTGATCTCTTTCATCTGAGTGCTGGCTAATTATTCTACACTGCAAACATCCACAGTGATATCCAGTGTTAAAACAGACTAACAAAATTCTGAGTCTTAATTTTTCATTGTAATGCAACAGAAGACTCTATTTCTATGAAATTAATTATGCAACTCATCAAACTTAACATTTTTAACTGTGTGCCTTAACTTAGTTACTATCTGTATCATTAATTTATGTCAACCCTATGTTCTACTCAAAAAAAATGATGTAGTGGAATGTAGTGAGAAGGTAACCACACACACCACAAATCCAGTCTCACATAGACCTATTGCATCAGCAAACCAAACACATAAACACACAAAAACAAACTCGGAGGCTCTAAATAAAAATCTGCCTAAGCAGCAGAGACCTGCAAAGCAGACATCCAAGCAACCCCTACCACGAAACAATACCCACGTAGCACATAGCTCACAAAGTCAGTGTGCCACACAGTTACAGCCCTTAAGGCTAAACAACACACCTAATACACTTGTAATAGGTGACTCTATTGTCAGACACACTGACGTCCCACTCAACAGGCTGAACAAGGATAAGGTCACTGTAAGCTGCCTGTCTGGTGCCAGGATCCGCCACATAACACAAGCACTCAGGTCACTCCAAAGCAAGTACAAATATGACTCCGTCATTGTCCATGCTGGTGTGAATGACCTGAGACATACCTCCCTGGACTACATGAAAAAAGACATAAAGGAGCTCTCTGAGCATGTAGCCCAGGCTGGTATGACCCTGACCTTGAGTAGCATCTTACCCTCACCAAGAATGATGCCACAGTATAAAGACAAAATGATCAATTTTAACAATTAGCTAAAGTATTGGTGTGATTCAAAGGGGATCCAGTGTCTGTCAGCCTGGGATGACATGCTCGACAAGCCACATTGCTTCGCTAAGGACGGCTTGCGCCTGTCACCCCTGGGTTTTCGAATACTGGCAAAGGCTCTTGTCTCCCCCATAGTGCCTTTTTTATGCAAGGCTCAAAAGACAAACCCACCTCCATAGACAACAAAAAGAAAAAAAAACTAAGGGTAATGCTGCTCAACGCCAGAAGTGTAAACCTCAAGATGCATGCACTCGAGACTCTCCTCAGTATGGAGAATATCAATATCTGTGCAGTAACAGAAACCTGGTTCAAGGCTCCCAAGAGCACCCCAGCACTAACAGGTTATACTTCATACCATGCTTTTCAGCCCCAAAACTCGGACCGAACCACAAAAGGAGGGGGAGTATCCATATTTATCAAAGATACCCACACCTCCTGGTTAGTGGCACTGCACAAAGTATCAGAGACCATCCATGTGCAATTAACAGTGGGCAAAACTGCCTTTCAGTTTGTAGCCTGCTACAGACCACCCTCCCAAACACAGAAACCTCACTCAGCTTTCCTGAGAACACTGGAGAATATGAAGGTCTCTCCAAACACCATTATATTGGGTGACTTCAACTACCCAAACATTGACTGAGAAAACTACTCAAGCCCAAACATCCTCGCCCAACGGTTCCTAGAATTTATAAACTCAAATACTATGGAACAACTGGTCACCACTCCCACAAGAGGGGAAAACATACTGAATCTGGTCATCACCAACATGGGGTCTCTATGTTCCACACCAGAGGTATACCCATCATTGGTAAGATCAGACCATAAACCAATCTCACTGGACATCCATATTCCGTCCCCACCCCCAGCCAAGGTAACCATGGTGAAGAACTTCTCAAAAGCAAACTTCACACTTCTCAAAACCGAGGTGCAATTCTTCAAAGCCCCCGGGCCAGTGGAAAATATGGCCCAAAATGCAGAATCCTTTACAAAAGCATTCTACGGACACCTACAGGAATGCATGGAGCATATGCTATCCTAAATTAAACCAAGACTCACTCCTCCAAAGGCAGGAGACCCGTCTGGTGGACCCCAGCCATAAATAAGCTATACAACAGAAGGAGAAAGCTACTACATGAGAGAGCAAAATCCCAAAAAGGGAAGGAGTCTCTGATCAGTACTAGCAAGAAACTACGATCCCTCATAAAATCATCTAAGGCCAGCTTCGAAAGAAAAATTGCACAAGACACCAAAGATAATCACAAGGCCTTCTTTAGTTATGTCAGAAACCTGGGAGGCAACTCCCAGATATGCTCTGAGTTAGTGCAAAATGACAAAAAATACACTGAACCCACAGACATTGCCAACATCCTGTCAGAAAGGTTCAGTGCAAACTTCTCCCCCCCTTCCCCCCCAAAAGAGCAAATGTCTGTCCTAACAGAGTGTAGCCTTCCTAAGATCACAGACGCACAGGTGAGAGCTGCCCTCTCCAAAGCAAAAAACACAGCATCAATGGGACCAGATGGTGTCCCGGGCTGCGTCTTACACGAGCTCCAAGAAGAACTAAATCCTCATATAAAGTCACTGTTCAATCTCAGCTTTACTACAGGATATGTACCCAAGGAATGGCGTACAGCAACAGTGGTCCCACTCCACAAAGGTGGTGCCACAACAGACCCCGGAAACTATCACCCTATAAGCCTGACTAGCCTGGTCTGCAAAGCTATAGAGAGTATCATCATGGAAATCATAAACAAAGACATTGGGAACCTCCAGACACTGGATCCTACCCAATTCAGCTTTGTTAAGGGCAGATCTTGCATCTTGAACCTGGTCAACTTCTTTGAAACAGTTACCAAAGCCATAGATGAAGGGAAGGTAGTCCACACAGCCTACCTGGACCTTGCAAAAGCCTTCGACAAAATACCCCACTCGGGCATCATAAATAAGCTCACCAGCTTAAATATCAACCCCTATGTCACAAGATGGGTTGCAAACTGGCTCAGGGATAGAACCCACATGGTCAGAATAGCAGGTGCCATGTCAGACTCTAAACCAGTTACAAGTGGCATCCCACAAGGCTCAGTCCTGGGACCTCTCTTGTTCGGTATATATTTCTCGGAGGTACAGGCCAACACGGGTGGACTAAGGCTGACCAAGTTCGCAGATAACTGCAAACTGGGTGCCATAATCAACTCTCCGGCTGACACAAGCATCCTCCAAAAGGTTCTCACAGAGATGGATAACTGGTGCCAGAGCCATGGCCTAAAGCTAAATGCCAAAAAGTGCATAGTCATCCCCTTTGGGAAAAACAAAGTGCCCACAAATTACCACATAGGTGGTAATCCATTAAGTACAGAAGAAGTAATTAGGGACCTGGGGACCCAAGTAGAAAGCAATCTCTCCTTTAACAATCACATTGCCAAAGTGGTTAGAAAGACCGTCTATATAGCCCACCTTATCACGAAAGGGTTCACATCTAGATCAAGAGAGGTCATTGTGCCCCTCTACTCATCACTTATCAGGCCCATAATTGAATACAATGCCCCATTTGGGATGTACCTTACCCGACGCCTGCAGCAACTGGAAAAACCCCAAAAGTACTTCAAGAGGATCAAGGGGCCCAAACAGATGCCCTATGCAGTTTGGTTAAAGAAACTCCAGCTCTACTCAGTTGCGTACCGCCTACTCAGAGACGATCTGTGTCTGACGTATAAAACCATGTCCAACCCAGAATTTATGGACATGCTTCACCTCAGGAAATCTAAATCCCTTAGAGCTACACACACCAGGGACTTGAACCTCAGCACAGAAATAAATAGGACATGCTGGAGGGACAGATTAATATCCCAGAGGCTCCCCTCACTCTGGAACAAAATCCCAGTCCATGTTAGGCAGAGCCCCTCACAGACCCTCTTCAAGAGAAATTTTGACGAGTGGATGGGAGATCATAAGTTTACCCCTGGGATCTCTTCTATGTCCCTGCTTGACAGAGCTACAGTAAACTAACCTTAAAAGGGCTACCTTCTGTGACCTACTATACAGAGGCACAGTCAACTAATCTAAAAGGGTGGCGAAAGCCAAACACACTCTGGCTAGGCTTATAAATGCCCTAGGGCAGATAGCCTAGTATTAACCTATGAACCTATGAAGCTATGTTTTATAGTTTAAAAACAATACAGAAACATTCCCCAGGATCCAGAAAGCTCTGCACAGTATGCAGGAATAGTGCAAGAGCTTCTGCAGGCAATATGGCCGACGTGCGATCCAGGAATGAGCTCCCAGGAAGTGCACAACCACTACTGCACTATTCCTGCATGGACACAGCCCCTATATGCTAATTACCTCATTTGCTGGTGAAAACCACGTAAATGATGTGAATTAGTGATCCAGGAAGCAGGCAGGCATCCATGCAGGAATAGTGTAGACTGCAGAAATGTATTCAGCCAGTAGATGAATACATTTCTGCAAACTACAAAATGGAGGCATAACAGCTTGTAAAAAAGCATGTATTATAAGGGTTAGGCATGCCGATGGCCAAATATATGGCCATAGGCATGAAAACTAGTTTCAAAATTATAAAAAATAACTTTCTTTTTTTTGGCTGATTTCGGATGTTTGTGTAGGGCAGCTGTGCGCAAATGGGATCGGCCCGAGAATAAGAAAAAAAGCTGGAAATAAGCTTTTAAACCAAAATCGTCATTTTGCCATAATAGTCAATGGCATGCATAACACAACATGACCATGGAATAGTGGTTGCTAAGGGAGAAGGCTGAGTGTTGGTTTTGTAACCATGCATTAGCAGTCAGTTCTATGCAAATGGGGGAATGATACTGAATCACAGATTTTCCCTCAGTGCAAGCTTGCACCCAGCCGTGTAGGTGTAAATAACACCATGGTCTAAGCCTAAGAGGTAGATGACCTGATGAGTGGGAGTGTCATGACTGCTGTAAGCTTATTGGCGCACAATGGCCCGTGTTTGCCCTTAGCTAAGCACAGCTAAGGAAGGGGGTATGTCTGAAGTTCCCTAGCAGTATTTACTTTGCCTAAACGGTGTGCACACTGCGCACCAGGTTTTAAACAAAACAAAACCAAAAAGAAAACAGGAAATAGAAGTTCCATTCACATCTGAGCACTGGGTTTGTGCAGTGCATCTCAGGGCTTAAACAGGAAGGCAATGGGAAGGGAAAACAGCAGTAGGAAGGTAATCAAGGAGAACTAGCATAGCTGGCGGGTGAAATGTATCATAATCAGCCAATTACACAGGCAGCAGCCAAGCCCAGCCCAGCACACTACTATAAACTATGCAAATACCTTTCACTCTGTTTTTTCCCACAAACTCTACACCACTGGTGTACACATTTTACCTAACAAAACCAACAAAATGATAGAGGCTCCTGTCACTCTCATAAATCAATAAGTGGAAGTGGCTGAGGGTGGTGAGGATGAAAATGGTGATGACCAACCCACAGTGAGGAGAAGGAGAAGAGTGTACAGACCCAGGGTAACCTACCAGGGGCTAAATGAGCTGGAGATAGTGGCGCGCTATAGGGTGGACAGGGACCTCCTACAGCAAATATTTGAGCTGTGCCGGCACACCTCACACACAGAACTAACAGAGGGGAATGCATCCCAGTGGATACCAAGGTATGTGTAGGCTTAAGAATAATAGGCACAGGTACCTTCCAAAGGCCAACTGGGGATATCATGGGGATCTCACAGGCATCAGCATCCAGGGTACTCCACTAGTTCCTGGATGCCATGTCAGCACATGCCGGTAACCACATATATTTCCACAACAGTTGTGAGGCGTTGACCAGCAATATGCGTCTCTTCCACCAAGTAGCAGAATACCATGATGTAGTGGGTGCTATAGACTGCATGCACATACACATTAAAGCACCACCCAGTGAGCAGGGTAGGGTCTACATAAAATGCAAGGGCTTCCCCTCCATGAACTGGCAGGTTGTGTGTGATACCCAGGGCATTATAATGAATGTGTGTGCTGGCAGACCTGGAAGCTATCATGACTCCCACATCCGGCATATGACACAGCTGTACTAGAGATTTTCCAGTGGGGACATTTCATATGGCCACCTAGTGGGGGATGCTGGTTATGCACTGGAGCCGTGGCTGATGACACCCATCAGAAATGCACACACACCTGAACAAGAACTCCATAATGAGGCACACGCACAAACCAGAATCATACTAGAGCATGTGTTTGGAATGCTCAAGTCATGGTTCCAGTGCCTGGACATGTCTAGTGGAGCCTTACAGTACTCTCCAGCTACATGTACCCATATTTTCATTGTATGTGCCATGATACACAATATGATCCTGTGGAAACAGTTACAGCAGGAACAGCACGGGGCAGGGCCACACAGCCCCCCACCATTGCCAAGGCCAGCACAGGCACAGACTGACTCGGAGGAGGAACAACCTGACCCTGCCCCTGTAGGCAGAAGGAGGCATCCCCAGTATGCCCAGGCTTTGGCAAAGAGGCAATGCACAGCACATACACTGACACGGTAGGATCCCAGGAAATGACACTTCTCTATGACTCTCCCATACAGTAAAAGGGATGCCAAACATGATACTACCTGTGCTTTACCATGTATAGAGAATGTACTATGTGCATCTGACATAGTCAGCCCTCCAGCACCATCCTCAATACTGGCACAGCCACAAGGTAAGTCACTCTCCCTATCAATTGCTGAATGGAGTAGTATGTTTTGCTACTTGTATCTATGGTATGGATGTGAGCATGCAAGGGAATCGGGTGGTTGAATGGGATGGAAGCAGATAGTGGACACCTATATGGGCAGCATGAAATCCATAACAAATACTGGTGACAACATAGTAGGCAGTACTAGACAAGGTGACAAATCCCACTGCAGTACATGTGGTGGGCCAAATGTGTGTCCATAGGACACACACATGCATATCAGTGAGGTTCACATAACCAACAACAGTCTCAGCCAGCAGGACAGATGTAGATGACCACAAAGAAAGGTTGTGCTAAGGCCTCTGATTGATGGCAGTGGAGAAAAACTCCCCTCTAGACCTAAACTGACAGACTACAACAGGTCAGGCAGTTGGATGTTAGTTCTGAAGGGCAAGAAGTCTGAAACTGAAATGTAGGTGAATAAAACCTAAGATTTGTTCTCCACTGATATGCCTCAAGTCTGCATGATAGGTCAAAATACAGAATGGAATGGAAGCCAGCAGAGTTCCTGAAATACCAATACAGTCATAGCAAATGTTTACAGTTGTCAGGTGCACCCCCCCCACACACAATCCTGTGTAGAAATGTAGTAACATGTACGTGGGTGTTGATGACAGGGCCAAGTTCTGACAACTGCAGTGCCAAACACATTGCATCCCAGCGAGACCAAATCCAGCAGTTGTCCATGCTCATTATTTGGATGTAATATCTGTCACCATCTTCTGAAAGATGGACATGCCATGATTGTGGGCCCAGACATACACACAGTACACAAGTGGAAGTATCCTAGACAGAGTGCATAAAATGTAACTGTCAACTGCACACACCTTTGGAATTGTACATAAAGGTTACCAGCACATTAATTGTCTGTGTAGTATGGAATACTGATGTAGTCTGGACAAACGCTGGCAGACCACAAAAGGCACGGTTATAAAGTACTGAGAAATTGCTGATGTCCCTGCACAAGCCAGCATAAGGGGAATGTCCCACGTATATCTGTGAGTCAGCTGCAAGAAGCTTCCATAGCACACACGCACTCAGCTCACCCCATTATCAGCCACAGGTTCTTCACAGGTCATATCCCTGCTGTTGGAAATGAGTACAGTATGACCCCCACTTCTGTATGGGAATACCCACAGAATGCAGCATGCTAAAGAGGTGTTTCATGCAGGTGTGTCCCTAGCTGTAATCAGTACCCTGCCAGCATCAACACCAGTCGATTAATAAGGACAGAAACTATTGCCATTAACACCTTGCATGCCTACCTTGTCACCCCAAGGGAATCCAGGGGCTTGAAGCCTGGGACTGTAGGAGTGACAGAATGCACTGGCCTGCTACAGATGGGCCTGCATCACTACCAAATGCCATACAGTCCTCTGTCAAAGACCTGTGCCTCACCCATACTGCCAATGTATGTTTTCTCATATAGTCTGAAATAACGACATAACACAGTCCACAGAACACAAATGCAAGTCCATGTCGACAAATCCCAATAACATGCCCACCATGTCCTACTGCATGAACTGTGGACCAACCCCTAAATACCACTGGGATGAAGGGATAACTATAGGGATACTTATAAGATATCACTTGCATAATTTATTTTATTTTTATTTTACATTTGTTGACCGGGCTAGTCTAGCTGGATATATGTCCATTTTCAGTAGAGGCCCAGGGAGATAAGCTCCAAAGTTTAATTACAGTACATATCTACAGAAGTACATATATGAGATCGACTACATTAATAATAACTAAAACAGTATTAGCTAAAAAGTGGTTACAGGTATATAGAGTATATAACACAAAATATTGACTAAACATAATACAATTTATCATGAGGCTGCAATTTAACTGTTCAGAAAGATTGATAGTAAAACACATAATATAATTGTAGATATAAGAAGGAGAAAAAAGGAAAGTAAGACTGGACTAGAAGTTGAGTAAGAAAATTCTACTCGTGAAGACTGGAACTTTTATGAGAATATACTAATAGGTAAGGCTAGGTAGTAGAGGTAGAATGGTAGTTGAATTCTGATGAGATTGTTACTAAGCTGAGACAGTGAGGTAGAAACAGGTAGCTAGAGCATATAAGGTGAGGTTGAAACAAGTAGTGAGAGCATGTAGGTTAGTCAGGTTTAGTACAGGGGCACATCCAATGTATTTTAAGGAAGAGCTTAAATTTATTTTTGAACAAGGAAATAGAGGGAAGTGTAGAAAGTTCAGTGGGGAGTAAGTTCCAAATTTTCCCAACAGTATTAGTGGAGAGAGAGCCTCCAGCTCTATTGTTTGATTTGTTAATATTTATGAGGATTTTTTGTGAAGATCTTAGGGATTTCAGGTTATTGTAGGGATGAATAAGGTTAGATAGTATGGGTGTCTTAGCAGGTTGATAAAGAATTTTATGGGCAATGGTCAGTTGATTATATTTTAGCTGTTGCTGTAATTCAAGCCACCCTAGGTATTTTAGATTAATACAGTGGTGTGTTTTAAAAGGGTTACCAGTGGCAAACTCGGCTATGTTGTTGTAGGAGTTTTCTAGTTTTTTTTAAGGTTATTTTTTGACAGGTTAGTGAAAATGGGAGAGGCATAGAGTAGGGTAGAGATTAGATGGGTGCGGGCGATAGTTATTCTAGTTGCAGGAGTGAGGAAGGGTTTGATCCTGTATATAAGCCTATTTTCCTGTTAGTTATTTTCAAGATATTATTAATATGAGTGTCAAAGTTAAGGTTGTTGTCTATGGTGATACCTAGCAGTTTGGTAGTAAGATCCTAGGATATAACAGTGCTATTATTGGAAGCTATAGTGCAGTCAATTGGTGGAGATTTATTGGTAGGTGTAAATAGTAAAAGTTTAGTTTTTTGGGGGTTTAGTATGAGACAGCGTTTTGTAAACCATAGTTCTACTGTGCTAAATAAGTTTTGTGTAAGGAAGTGAAGTTCAGATTCAGATGTGGCTGAGCATATCAGTGTAGAATCATCTGCGTATTGTATGCATGTAGCTTGGGGAACTGCTTCGTGAAGGTCATTGATGAATAAGGAAAATAGGAGTGGGCCTAGTATGGACCCTTGAGGGACACCAATATTAATGGGTAGTTGGGTAGAAAGAGTGGTATTCCAGAGCACAGCTTGATGTCTGTTATTTAAGTAGGATAGGAACCATTTTATAGCTAGTGCGTCAAGTGACAGAGATTTCAGAATGTTTATGAGTATATTGTGATTTACCAAGTCAAAAGCTTTGGACAGGTCAATGAAAAGTGCAGATGCAGGTGCAATGTTAGGAAGAGGATAGAATAATGGGGGAGGTAAAAGCATGGACACCATGGAGTGTGGGAAGTCTGAAACTCTGTGTGCTCATACTATCCCTGCCTGCAAACTCAGGAATGGGTGGCTAAAAACCTGCTCATAAAGAACAATGTGAAGGGGAACTGACCAGATATATGAGCCCTGCCTCTGGATAACCTGTGTGAATCTCTACAGCTGAGAAGTATGGCCACAGCAGGATATGGCCATATTGTTACGTCAATACATGTACAAGCAGGGGATCCTCAGCCACCAAAGTACCAAGGTGCTGGACCATTTACACAGACCCATCAGCAAGTGTCTGCAGCTTCCCCTCCAGAATGGCATGAGTGTCTAAGAATATGTAGGCTGCGGACCACAGTACTGGACACAGCTTTATTCATCTTGTATTCTGCAGGAAATTACTGTGAGCAAATAATTATATCTGTCAGTAGTTGATGACATAATACATCACAGTGTAAAACAGTACATATTTCTGAATATCTCTACTAACACCAAAACCATGTAGCAGAAACAGCACAGACACAATTAGTTACAGTATCCCACTATCCTTTGCCCATTGTGACTCCTTATTTTCAATCTATCTACAGATATCCTGCAGAAACTGGTTGCTAGCTGTAGGTGTAGAACACAAATGCCTGCATTGGAGTACAACCTACCTCTATTGGATTCACACATTCAATACAGAAGGTCATACTGGGCATAATCCCACACTTAGAGAAACAAAGCCCATGTTTGACAACAAAATACAGTAGGGCCATACTGGGCATGCTCCCACACTTACAGAAATGAAGCCCATGTCTGACAACAACAGTAGACTATACATATCTGTCAGTTGCAGATTTCTGTGCACACACACACCACATTGCACACCATTCATGCTTTGCACACACATTGGATAGGAATACTCACACATATCCAAGGCCAACACACTATAATAGGTCAAACATACACACACACAGATGTGGGGAAGAGAGAGACAGACAGTGACAAAGAGCTTTCCATCATGAGGCCTGTCCCACTCACCACACGTCCAGTTGGCCAATATCACATGATGTGCCGATGTCTATCACTGTAGACATTTGATTCTGGTACCCCTCAGCACTGTAGTGTCTGTGGTGCTTATGATAACTGTGTAACATGACAGTACAAGTCATTATTCATCTATCAGTTGTATACACAGTCCTGTCAAATGTAAAGTTGTGTGTGACTGAGTGTTGGGTGTGTGTTTCCAGAGAAATTGTTTATGGCCCATTCACACACACTGCACTCCCCATTGCCCTAGTTTAGCTAGCCTGCTGATGTCAGTCAGCTTGAAATACCCCTTTGAACAAGGATCATCCCTATCCGCTCTGTGGCATGTGCAATAACTACGTAATGCAATAGCATGACATACTAGTTAGGTAGGAGTTATAATCCCAGACATGGCAACTGTGTGTGTGTGTGTGTGTGTGTGTGTGTGTGTGTGTGTGTGTGTGTGTGTGTGTGTGTGTGTGTGTGTGTGTGTGTGTGTGTGTGAGTGTGTGTGTGTCTTTGTGTGTGTAGGAATCAATGATTTTGAGGCTATCCACAGACACTACACCTCCCATTGCCCTACCTTAGCAAGCCTGCTGATATCATTCACCTTGAAATTCCCCTTTGTTCAAGGGTTAGCCCTATAAGCTCTGTGGTGCATGCGATAACTGCGTAATGCTATAGTGTAACATACCAGTTAGGTAGGTGTTCTAATCCCAGGCATGGAAACTGTGTGTGTATTCGTGTGCATAGAGATCAATCATTTTAAGGCCATTTACAGACACTACTCCTCCCATTGCCCTACCTTAGCAAGCCTGCTAATATCATTCACCTTGAAATACCCCTATGGATAAGGGCTAGCCCTATAAGCTCCGTGGAGCATGTGATAACTGTGTAATGCTATAGTGTAACATATTATTTAAGTAGGAGTTCTAATCCCATTCATGGAAACTGTGTGTGTGTGTGTGTGTGTGTGTGTGTGTGTGTGTGTGTGTGTGTGTGTGTGTGTGTGTGTGTGTGTGTGTGTGTGTGTAGAGAGAGAGTGATGCTTTTGAGGCCATTCACAGTCACTACACCTCCCATTGCCCAACGTTAGCAAGCCTGCTGATGTCAATCAACTTGAAATACCTCCTTGGACAAGAGTCAGCCTGGTAAGATCTGTGGTGGTGCAATAACTGCGTAAGGCTGTAGTGTGATGTACTGGTTAGGTAGTAGTTCTAATCCCAGACATGGCAACTGTGAAACTCTGTGTGTGTGTGTGTGTGTGTGTGTGTGTGTGTGTGTGTGTGTGTGTGTGTGTGTGTGTGTGTGTAGAGAGTGATTCTTTTGAGGCCATTCACAGTCACTACACCTCCCATTGCCCTACTTTAGGAAGCCTGCTGTTGTCAGTCAACTTGAAATACCTCCTTGGACAAGAGTCAGCCCTGTAAGCTCTGTGACACATAGAATAACTGTGTAATACTATAGTGTGATATACTAGTTAGGTAGGAATTCTAATCACAAACATAGCAACTGTGTGTGTGTGTGTGTGTGTGTGTGTGTGTGTGTGTGTGTGTGTGTGTGTGCGCACTTATGTGTGCGTTTGTGTGTAGAGAGTAAGGCTTTTGAGGCCATTTACATTCACTACACCTCCCATTGCCCTACTTTAGCAACCCTGCTGATGTCATCTACATTGAAAGACACCTTTGGAGAAGGGCTAGCCCTATAAGCTCCGTGGTGCTTACCATAAATGTGGAAGAATGTAGTAGCAGTAACTACACAGCTATGGGTTTGAATATCATCTGTGGCAAGTGTTTGTGTGTGTACCTCAAAGATTTTGTCCCCATTTACAGCCAGTACACATCTCAGAGCCTGAATTTAGCAGTCCTGCAGATATCATCCACCTTACAAGTATCTGTTGCGAAGCCTAAACCCTGTTAGATCAGTGGTGCATGTGGTAAATGTGTAACATAATGGTCCATAAAGGTTGTTAGAGGTTTGAATCTCACCCCTGGCAAATGTAAATGTGTGATTAGGGTAAAATTATTTTTGGGATCCCTCACCCACTACATCACTCAATGCCAGTATTTACAAGGGCTTGTGATGTTCCTCACCTTAGAAGTACTTTGGGACAACATCCATCCAATAAGCTCCGTGAAGCATGCAATAAATGCGGTACACTGTAATAGCAATAAATAGCTAGGTAGAGGTTTGAATCTCAGCTGGCAAGTGTGTGTGTGTGTGTGTGTATGTGACATCAGTATCCTTTGTGGAGGTTGCTGTGATTGTGTAATGACAGGATGCATTGTGGGGTGGGTTTTGCTAAATGATTATATTGAGGACCTACTATATATCACAATGTCCACCTTACAAGGACAACAGATGTCAAACAGCAGAGTGGCTGGTGTAGACAATCCATAGCCCTACATGTGAAATTATGGATCGGTTAACAATATAAGCAACCATTTTATTACTCAGAGAACACTCTCCACCCGTGTCTCATACACAGACACATTTGGCTAGGCAACAACCACTATATTGGTAGTTCTCTGCATATTACCCACAGATAGTAACCATGGTGTGATTACAGTGGACTACATGCCTATTAACCACAACACTGCCACTGACATCAGAATGTACTGTGATGTGTAACATCTCCTCACTGAGTGTGTGTTAGCCAGCAAATAAAAAGACATTGCACCCTGTTCCATCCCTACAATAGGCAAATAAATGCTTAGTGGTCCTTTGCTATGTTCCCCACTGGAAGCCTGCAACAACTGTAGATTCTGCAAATGTAACCCACAAAGAGAATACTATGCCTTATACACATGCCCTGTATGGACAGATGCCACTAACTCCACTGAATACCTGTATCATGCTGTCAATATAGGTGCAGGCACGACCTCAGTTCCAAAGCCAGGTCTCACCACATGAGGTCAGGAATGCCACATCAGATGATAACAATATGTCCACACAACATGCCCCAGAGATCCCAAATATACTTCCACACATCACAGAGCATGCATGTGGGACATGTGTACAATCCAGACACTGTCCTTGTTATGGAATATAGATCACATACATAGCAAGCATTGCACAACACTGGCCACCCACAATAGTAATATCCACCTGTGTAGGCCAATCCAGGGACTAGACCCCTGAGCCACACTGGACACCATTGCAACATTTCCTGATGCCATGGTATTACCTTTGCCTAGCCTTGTACAGCCTTCTGGCACAGTCAACTACTACACACCTGTGAAGTAATGAACCCATGCATGTCAGTACTGGTAAATGTGTGTGTGTGTGTGTGTGTGTGTGTGTGTGTGTGTGTGTGTGTGTGTGTGTTTGTGTAGATTAATGATTTTGAAGCCATTCACATTCACTACACCTCCCATTGCCCTACTGTAGCATGCCTGCTAATGTCAGTCACCTTGAAATAACCCTTTGGCCATATAGCAACCTGATAAGCTCTGTGGCATGTGTAATAACTGCATAATACTGTAGTGTAGCAAACTAGTTAGGTAGAAGTTCTAATCCTGACCCTGCCAACTGTGATAATGTGTGTGATTCCTTGAGAGAGTGTGGGTGTGTCTTCCTTGACACCTGCTTTTGTGGACAGTCACATGTACTACACTTCCCTTACCTCCCCTTTATCACTGTTGCTGATGTCACTCACCTTCAAAGATACCTTTGCACAGCTCTCAAACATGTAAGCTCTGTGGCGCATGCAATAACTGCAAAACAATGTAATAGCAATGCATAGTCAGGTAGGGGTTTGAAATTCAGTACTGGTAAGTCTGTGTTATCAGTGCCCTGTGTGAGTGTTGGGGGGTGACTGTGTAATGACAAGGTCCATTGCAGTGCGGGTTTTGTCACATCATTATATTGAGGAGCTACATGTCCCATTGTCAACATTACAAGGCCAGCATTTTCCAAACATTGTAGAGATTGTTGTTGACAATCCTCAGCCATAAATGTGTACAGCCAGGTGCAATCACCATGAGACAGTATGGATTACTACACAATATAGGCAACTGTTATAATGCCCAGATACCCCTCTCCACCCACGGATCATACACAAACATGCTTGGCTCTTACTCTCCTACTCCCTTCCTCTCTTACTTTGCCTCTCTCTTTCACTCCCTCTCTGGTGGATGTGGAAAACTACACCTGCTTTGTTTAGTTTGCAGCTTGAGTTTTGTAAGTGATGCTCATGATTAGCTGATGGCCTGTGCACAAATTGGAGTCCCCCACTTGCTAATTGCATGTGGAACAGCTGAGGTATCATTCCTATAGCCAATTGCGTGGAAACACACCTATAACTAAACACTTCATGTGGGTGTTGGCCCTTTTCCATCACTGTGAGCAGGACTTCATGTGGGTGTTTGAAGAACAGCATCACAGAGGGTAGTTGGATATACCTTTTGCAACATACACTGTGGAGACAGGCCAACAAACAGAAGGAGGATGTTCCAGACATGGGGACAGAATGCAAGTATTGCTCTTCTACATTTGAAGTAATGTTGGTTTAACAGTGTTTGTGTGGATATGGCTGTTCTACATGATTTAATATCTGTCATGACAGTGTTATGTGGTTGAGGAAACTCTCACCTGTAGGGCTATCTGCAGACTGGCCAGAGTTTGGAGTCTTACATGTGTTGTGTTACTCACACCTTTCTTATCTTTAGAAATGCAGTAGCATACTCTGAGGATTGCAGTCAGTACATGGTGACATCCATGTGATTTATTGACTTCATATCCCTCAGAAGACATATGTCACAACAAACCCTGTTACACCAGTAAATGTATGGGTTTATCACAGCAAGATGTCAATATTGGTCATGTGTTTGTGCCTCCAGCCACAAGTCTGTCAACCTTTGTACATATGTCATGCAGTAAGAGGTGCATATGTTCAGTACATCATTATTTACTGACAGCATACCTGATAACAAGCCAGTGAGATATCAGACTGATGGACATGTTATGTATAGTAGGCCTTATATTTATGGACAAAACCTGGGCATTCTGTTGTAGTGTGTACAGTAGTGAGGTCCGTGTACTTATGGTGATTGTTGACAGTGTGTATTGTGAATATGTACCTTTGCCTGTGTACAGACTGTGGTAGATGTCATTGTTCTTGGTCCTGTTCTATGTGATGTTGCATGCTGCTCCATTGTATGGTACCCTGTCAGCGTACATGTTTGTAGGGCCAGACCGACACATGTCCCATACCACAGTCAGGCATTGGAATACACTGTGTATTGGCCCAGTATATGTAGGGTTAGTGTGTGAGTGGCACAAATGACGATGGTGTTGTTCACACAGTCCATATACTGTAATATTAATTATGCTTACCATATGTGATTGTGGCTGTGTTCAGATTGGTTGTGGGTATGCACTTTAACACAGGTGTCTGTTACTCCATGCTGTTACATGCCTGTTAAGCCTGCTATATTTGCAAGTACATGTGTATTCCCTCATAAAAAATGTAGGCCAGTGTTGTGGCAGTCTGCCTGTAGTTTGCACAGTGCTTTGTGACATGCCTTGCAGCTCAGTGTATTTACCCAGTGTGATGTTATGCCCAGATATTTGTCAGATGTACTGTTGCTGGGCCACCATAACTGTTGTATATTTCTGACAAAGCAGTGGGTGGCTGTACAGATGTATGTCACTAACTAACTAGTGGGTAGTATGCGGGCTTGTAACCTCTGCTTCTCTAGTAATTATGTGTCAGAACAGACAGGAGTGTGTGAATGCATAAACTGTGTGAGCTTATCTATTCCAGTATTTGTGCGATATCCCTATTTACATGGCTGTAAACATCCAATTTGTCAGGCTTGGTCCACACGTCTTGTATTAAGGGGTTCTGCGTATACATCTGGACTGAACAGAGTGTGTCAGACTGTCCACATGTATTGGTCATATCTCTGCTGTATTCCACAGGATCATTACTGTGATTTGTGTGGTACTACACTATATGAAGACTGGGAGGGTGGTTTAATGGCTAAGTTGTTTGCCTTACAAACAGAAGGTGCAGGGTTTGAGTCTCACAAGGGATAATTGGCTAGGCTTAAAATGGCTCACAAGGGCAGTTAGCTTAGTACTAAACTATGAACCTATGATGATCCTATGATGTCTGTCAGTAACTGATGGTGTACATGTCAGTATCAGATGTGAATTCACACGCAGCATTTCTGTTAAGACAACCCCTGTTACAGTACCAACATTCTACATTTAAACCTGCAATACTTACATGTCATCCCCTTGCACTAAGAGGTTGTGACTATTGGTGCTGAGGTATGACTCCACTACATGTTAAGGATATATGTTATACATAAATGTGTTTGTGTGTGTGTGTATGTATGTATGTATATATATATATATATATATATATATATATATATATATATATATATATATATATATATATATATATACACACACACACACACACATATATATATATATATATATATATATATATATATATACACATATACATATATATATGTATGTATATATATATATATATATATATATATATATATATATACACACACACACACACACACACACACATACATATATATATATATACATACATATATATATATATATATATATATATATATATATATATATATATATATATATACACACACACGCACACACACACACACACACTCATATATATATATATATATATATATATATATATATATATATATATATATATATATATATATATATATATATATATATATATATATATATATATATATGAATATATATATATATATATATATATACAGATTTATATAAATATATGTGTATGTACATGAATACATATATCTACATATGTCTATACATATCCATATTGTAAACATGAGTGTTGTATTTACCTTTGCAGACGTATCCCACCATATTTATCTGCTAGGTGCTTATATAGCTATAACAACATACTGATTCAACAATATTTTCACTAACAAGTACTACACAATTGTAAAAGTCAAAGCAGTTGTTCACTACTATTCAGTATGTGTACTGATAGATATATTGGAAAAAAACAACAAATGTCTTCATAGCTTTGATGGCTTAGTGGTTAACTGCTCTGACAGTAATGTACATGGTCCTGGGTTCAAGACCTGCAACAGCTAGGCAGAACAAGGACTTTTGGATACAGAGTGGTTAAGGCAGTTTTGAGCAGCTTTAAGCAGGTTTGCACAGGTTTGTGCAATGGCAAGCAGTGCTAACATACGATTAAACAAATAGGCACTTAAACTGTGTAGGCTTAGCTTACAAGTGCGTAAATCTGCTTAACATTTATATTGCAGCAATGCTGAAATCTGCTAAGCATGGCTCAGCCTTGGTAACCAGTGATCACATTCCAGTCTGATAAAATAGCAGGGCAGTGACATCTTTAATAAGTGTATTTAATACCATGCATATAACATGTGTCTTTGTGTTGTCATTACAGTAGCAATGGGGGTGAGTCTACTGTCTGGGACACCTGAGTATATATGGCTTGTACAACACTCTTTTCTGTTTGAATGGGTGTCATACATGGGTATTATCCCAAGTTATATGCAGTCACACTGGCATGTATTGTATCATTATGTTACTACTCTTGACAGTGCTTTCCCAAGTAAGAGCAGATTGCAGTACTGGAACCAAACACCCTTGCATGCAAAAGTCCTGGCTATCATGTTCGTGGTGTGTTAGCTGTGTGTCATTAAGTATTTGCTACTGAATATTGATCTAACATGTGGATATTAACTGTTGACTACTGTGTGTATAGTACATGTCACTGAGGGCTGCTCTCATATAGTAATGGCATACCTATCAGTGTCAGATGTCTATCTGTCAACACATTCATCCTAATGCACAACCAGATGGCTAGCTGATGTCTGGCTGTCCTCTGTACAGATATGCAGCTGTTAGGTATCCATCCTGGCTGCTTACAGACCATCTATGCTTGAGTGACACTGACATGTCTGCCCAGCTGTGTTATGAATGCCACAGCTAGGAAACCCCACCCTGTATACACCACATGCCATGGATACCTCAACTACACTACCACAGTCAATGGAACATGCCTGGGTACAGGTCTGCAAGACAGACACTGACCATGTTATGTAATATATGTTGCATACATGTCAATTGGAGCACCTCACTGGCCATCTGCAAGAGGCAACCAGATGATTGGATGTTGCATTTAACTCTCACCCTGAGGATCACTCACATGGCATCAGTTGATAGATGGCCTGCTGACAAATGCAGGTGGCATGATACCACTGTACCCACAGCCCCTACTCTTCTTATCTCTCCATTGACAATATCTTGGTACACACCTAGGAACACCTGCACCTATGGACCCCAGTACTGACAAATGTGTCAGTGTGCATTACTGAGAATACCAGTGTCTGTGTGTTTGTAAACCTGTAGTTGATAATATCCTGAGAGCCTTCTCACCCACTACACCCACATTGCCACATTATATATGGCTGCTGCTGTAATGGACATTACATGTAACCTGTTACACTCTTCACCCTATGGGTACCTGGAGCTTGCAATACTAGCACAACAGTGTTGTACATATGGGTAGATAGTCATGGGTTACCCTCTGAGTCCTGGCAAATGTGTGCATCTGTGCAAGTGTGTATATTTGTAGGATACAGCATTCTGAGGACACATTCTCCTAATAAAATACACCTTGCCATACAGTGTAAGGGATAGTGATGTTGCTGACCATAGGAGAGCCATGAAAAAACATCACCCTACTATGTCTGTGGCATGTACAATAGATGCATATCCCCATAGTAGCACTCTTGAGATAGGCAAGGGGTTGTATTGCAGTCCTGGTCAATGTGTGATTATGGGTATGTCAAAGTACTGTCTTGGATTTCAATGATTGGTGGTGGTGCTGTGGTAGCGTTGTCACCTCACAGTAAGACACTGACCGGTTCAACTCTCAGCTAGAGTGTCTTCTGCGTGGAGACATGCGTGAATGGGCATACCTTCTTTGAAGGCTGTGCATCAGGGCTGGCAACTCGGCATGTAAAAATCAGCTGCCAATCATTAGCAGACTGGCGTTCTGCTGTGGCAACCCCTAACTGGGAAAAGCCGAAAGACACAACAACAACAACAACAATATCCAGTGTGGGTGCTGGGTATACTGTCTTTACACCATGGTACCCTCAGTACATGTCCCAAGGTCCACTGTATGGGAACCACTGTCACCATCAACCATACGGGTAACTGATTACACTAGCCAGCCAAATGATGCATGTGCTGTGTGCAACTTATCTCTAACAGAATGGACTCACTGACAAGGTAGTTAGCACTGATAAACCCAGGTCTCTCAGATGTGTGTATGACTATTATGTGTTTGTCAATGTGTGTATGACAGTATGTCACACTATGCATTGTTCATAAACAACCAGTACATTCCCCATTACCATACTGTACAAGACTTGGTGATGTTCGTCACTTAGCAAGTAACCTGGGACACACTTCATCCTAAAAGCTGTGTGGTGTGTGCAATTAAGGCCACACATATTAGTAGCAATAAGTACCTAGGTAGGTGTTCTACTCTCAGTGTTGCCAAGTAAGACTGTGTGTGTATGTGAAGGGATCTACTTCAGTTTGCGGAAAATACATGTCCCAGGATGTCATCTGTCCGAGAACTGACTGGCAAATGCTAACATTTCAAAGGTATCATCCTGTGGAAATTCATTCCATCAAAACTAGTAGTAGATGTGTAAATGCCCTCTTCCCCACTGTGTAGCTGTACAGCGATACTGGGGTTGGTATGTATAGCTGGGTGTGGATCTTGTGGACACAGCCACCATAATTGCGGTTATTGTTGTGTGCATCCCCCCCACTTAGTTAGCTGTAATACTGTACAGTTTATGTTAACAGGTTAAGTGGTTGTCTATCACACTATCTGTGGTTCAACACCACCCCACACCCTCCAAAGGGTAGAGCTGTGCCCCCCACACCAGCACACCTATGTTTACCAAGTCGAGGATCCCACTGTATTGGGGAAGGGGACATATACCCTGCCAGTACCATCGTCAATCACATTAAACTAGCAGACTGAGTATTTCCCAGTGTGATGTTGTGCCTATTCTGTCTTGCTGGAATTACATAGGCTAAAATGGATTCCCTGCAAAAGTAAATGCATCCATGTGTACAGTATTCTCTGTGTATTGCATAAACACCAAAGCCTCTGTGTGTGTGTAGACATACTATAACAGGGTCTCAGCCAGACAACTAACTGGTGCCAGAAATGCGACCTCAAATTAAATGCCAAAAAAATGCATCATCATCCCCTTGGGGGAGAGTGACTTCTCCACAAATTATCACATTAATAACAAAATCCTAAGCATGCAAGCAGTTGTGAGGGACCCAGGCACCGAAGTTGACAGCAATCTAACTTTTGACTACCATGTTGCCTTCATTGTACAGAGAGCTTTCTACATGGCTCACCTCATTAATAAAGGTATTTCTTTCAGGAACATGGAAGTCATAGCTTCCCTGTATTCCTCCCTTATCAGGCCCATCATCGAGTATAACATCTCTTTTGGCATTTACTCCTGAAGCACATGCAGCAGCTGGAGAGACCATAGAGGTTCCAGGGCTTCAAAAATCTATCCTACATGGATAGGCTAAAAGCTCTGTCCCTCTACTCTGTCTCATAAAGACTCCTCAGAGGTGATCTATGTTATGCAGAGCAATCATTGACCCCACCTTGATGAAAGTGCTGCATATCCGCAAGCCAAACTCCACTCCCATGACCTGTACGCAAGACCGCAACTTGGTCTGTGACATCAGTAGGACTTGCTGATGGGACAGATTTGTCTCCCCAAGGCTCCCCATCTGTGGAATAGACTCCCTCTCCACATCAATCAAAGTATTTCATTATCCCTCTTTAAGAGGACCCTGGATGACTGGATGGGGAAATAGAAAAAACACCCCTGGGATTCATCCTGTGGCCCTGCTGGACACGAACATTGGGTGCTGACTAGTGGAAACATGGGCAAATGTATTGGCTAGGCTTATAAGGACCTCATGGTCAGTAACCTAGTAACTTCCTATGATCCTATGAAGAGCACGCACTGCAGCTATAGTCAGTCCCTGTTACCAGCATTATACATCACTGTGATGCATGAGCTGTGTTAGTAGGCGATGCCCCTTCCCCTGGAATACATTGCACCCATGTGCACAGTATTGCTGTGCACCTGTTCAGCACCCTGGCATGTACTGTGCACCGTACCTCACAGGTGTACATGCCATTGCTGAATGTGTATATGTGTGTCAGTTATGTTTGCTCTTCTGCTCACAGCCCCAATCTGTTTGTCAGATACATACCTGGGATAATATGAGGACAGATGTCAGTAGTGAATGCCTGATGTCTGATTTGCAGATCTCATCATCAGCAGTGCATGTATGAGCAATAAAATACAATTACACTGACAACCTTCAAAGCTTACTGTGGCTATGAGGAGTGTACACATCTCTCCACCAGATCACACAAAATTACTCGGTGTGGAAATAGACAACAAACTTTGATTTGACACCCACATATCTCTCACAATAAAAAAGTTCACAAGAAACTTGGTGCCTTATATCGAAGCCGCCAATTCCTAACCAAAGTGGCTAGAATCTCCATAGCCAATTCCCAGCTAATCTCCACCCTACTCTATGCATCCCCCATACTTACCAACCTTAGACAAACAGACCTACACAACCTGGATGCTTGTTACAACAAAATTGTTAAATTTGCCACTGGAACCTCCTGCCGCAGCCATAATTGTATCTCCCTTAAAGAACTAAACTGGCTAGAACTCCCACAACTCCTCATAGGTTCATAGGTTCATAGGTTGGTACTAGGCTATCAGCCCTAGGGCCTATACAAGTCTAGCCATAACAATTCCCTGGCTATTTCTTCCCACACTATTTACTTCCCTGGACCCCTGTTTTACAGGGCAACTGATGTGATCCCTTGGGTGAATTTCCTTTCTCCCATCCAGTCGTCAAGGTTCCTTTTGAAGAGGACCAAAGAGGCACTCTGCTTGACATGTTTGGGCAATCTATTCCAGAGTCTGGGGAGTCTCTGGGTCAGGAACCTATCCCTCCAGCATGTTTTGTTTATTGTGATGACAAGGTTTAGATCCCTGGAGCGTGTGGCTCTGAAGGATTGGGATTTCTTTAAGTGTAGCATGTCCAACAACTCTGGGTTTGACATGGTCTTGTATGTTAAGCAAAGATCGTCTCTGAGTAGACGATATGCGACAGAGTATAGCAGGAGTTTTTTAAGGCGGTCAGCGTAGGGCATCTGCTTTAGGCCTGTGATTCTTTTAGTGAGGTATTTCTGTGGCCTTTCCAGTTGTTGCAGATGTCTTGAGAGGTACATACCAAACGGGGCATTGTATTCTATAATGGGTCTAATGAGGGATGAGTACAGTGGGACAATGACCTCCTTTTTTCTGGATGAAAAGCCCTTAGTGATGAGGTGTGCCACATAGAAGGATTTCCTGACTGTTGTGGCGATGAGGTTATCGAAGGTGAGACCACTGTCCACCTGTGTCCCTAAGTCTCTTATCAAACTTTCGGTGTTTAGTGTACTGCCACCTATATGGTAATTCATGGATACATGTTTTTTCCCAAAGGGGATAACTATACATTTCTTGGCATTGAGCTTGAGCCCATGGCTCTGGCACCAAGCATCTGTTTCTGTAAGGCCCTTTTGTAGAATATCCACATCATTTGGGGATTCAATAATGGCTTCCAGTTTGCAGTCATCTGCAAACTTTGTTATCCAGAGTCCCTTAGTGTTGGCCTGTACTTCAGAGAAGTAGATGCCAAACAAGAGCGGTCCCAGGACTGAACCCTGAGGTACTCCACTTGTCACTTGTCTGGAGCTGGATTTGGAGTCGGCTACTTTTACAGTGTGGGTTCTATCAGTAAGCCAGTTAGCAACCCATTGGGTGACATAGGGATTAATGCCCAGCTTAGTAAGTTTATCTATGATTCCAGAGTGGGGGATGGTGTCAAAGGCCTTGGCAAGGTCTAGATAGGCTGTGTGGACCACCTTACCCTTGTCCATGGCTCTGGATCCTTCACTTTAATCAATTCGCCCTCACTCATAAACTTAATAGCCACCCCCTTAACATCCCTTCCCTTCAAACCCTTCTCCAACCCTATCACTCAACTAGGCCCCTAAGATCAAGCAACAAAAATCAACTCACTGTTATCAAACCCAAAAAATCAGCAGGAGAATCCATATTTTCATGTACCATATCTAAACTTTGGAACAGTCTTCCATCCTCTATAACTACTCTACCTTCCCGCAGCCTTTTCAAGACTGCACTCAAATTCCACTTAAATATGCACTGTCTTTGTCCTTGTTCTAATCCAGACTAACATCCCCACCCTTACCCCCCCAACTAGCCTCTTAACCCAACTATTCTACCACCACTACTAACCACAGCCAGAATTAACTAGTTGTCTTTACATACTTTAAAATCTTTGTTACTAATATTATAAACGACAAGAAATTCTCTTAACTACCAACATTTACTGTACATACTGCTGATAATCAATATCTTGTTATTGTATTAAAGCCAAAAACCTGTAATGTTTACTGTTGCTGCAACTTTGTATCTCTATTTATCATGTACATGATGTGGAGCTTTTCTCCCCGGGCATCCACTGAAAAAGGACCTGCGTCCAGTTGGAATTTGCCGTAAAAAAAAATGTAAATAAATAAATAAATATTGACATGGCACCCTCTTCCCTGATATGCCATGGGGCCACAATACTGCATATGTTAACATTACACAAACCTGGTATGCAACATATGACCTGTGCAATCAAATACAGTATCAAATAAATGTGTTAGTTGTGCAGATGCTGATTGAGATGCATACAATATGTGGGTGCATAAGTGTGCACACCCTTAACATGATGGTTTGTTGCATCAACTGTTAAGTGTACGACAGCAGTCACTATTACTGGAAGGAGTATACTAGCATGGCCCACCTGCACTTGCCAGTATTTGGTCACTCTGCCCTACAAATGTCCCCCAACTCTGCCAGATTGCAAGGTCAACTCATGTGCACAGCCCTTGGAGGTCACACAATGCCTTCACTATTGCTGTGGAGCCAGGGTTATGTCTGCCACAGTTCATGACCTTGACTGTGTGCAGATACAGCCTTTCTTAGTGAGCTTTGGATGTCTGCTTCAGTTCACTGTTGTGTTTCAGGATGACACCCCTCCCCATCCTCAGCCTTTTTTGCAGATGCTTGAGAACTATGCACATCTGTTCATTACTACATTGCAGCAACAGACTATATATATTTTATCTCACATATGCATGATGAAACTTTACAGATGCAGATGGATAAGTAACAGTGGTCTACTGATGTGCCCTGTGGCCTAACCTGCACGCTCCTCATCCATTGTGTGGGTAGCACCCACCTCCACAATGCTATCAGGTGGGTCTTGGCTTTGCTGATGGGCAGGTGCCCTGAGGCTGGCGAGGAGCTCCTCAGCATATGTCTGGGGGGGCTGGATGGCATTACCCCCCCCCCCCTGTGTCTAGCTGGTCCCTCCTAACTGCACCAGCGTGCTGATGGACTTGGCGGATGAGGTCATTACAATGATGTTGGACCTGTTTACAACTGCAGTTATGCAGGCCGACATCATTTACCCTGTGGACAAGCTCATTCCACAGGGCAGTCCTCTCCTGGGTTTGGTGGTGCTGCACCAGGTAGCTGATAATCACATCAGTTTTAGTTTATTTATTTTACATTTGTTGACCAGGCTGATCCAACAGGATTTGAGTCCATTTTCAGTGGAGGTCCGGGGAGAAAAGCTCCAAAATACATACATTGATAAACAGAAATGACACTTTAGTTAATGAGCATTTACAGTAGCAAGTTCTTTCAAGTGCAACAGTTAGGACTTAAAATACATACTAACAGACAATTAAGTTGTGGACTAAAATTAGTAAGCAGAAAAGATGGAAGTACTAGAAGTAGAAGGAAATTTTAGTCAGGGTTTATGCAGAGGCAGACCCAGCGGGTTCTAAGGAAAGTTTTGAGCTGGGTTTTAAAGCAGTGAAGAGAGGAGATGGAAGAGAGATCATCAGGAAGAGAGTTCCAGGGTTTTCCAACAGTGTTAGAAAACAAGGAGTTACCTGCCAAGTTGCTATGAGAAGTTTGTTAGAGGAACGTAGGCTTTTGAAGTTGCAGTAAGGAGTTATAAGGGAAGTGAGTATGGGGGTATTAATGGGTTTATATAGGATTTTTTGGGCTAAGGAGAGTTGATGAAACAAGATCAGATTTTGCAATTCAAGACATCCTAATTCCTTTAAGTTTTTTAAATAGTGAGTTCTAAAAGTAGGAAGCCACTCTCTAGACATGGTGCCTGAAAGACACAAAGAGGAAAAAAGGTCTGAAGACCTCATACTGCATGGATATAATAGTTGTTAATTGACATCTCTGTCTCCCCTCCACCATATTTGCAACAATAATCTGAACACACAACTCAACGGGTATGTTTACAGCAAACCTACTGTTGGGACATATATCATATTGTACAACAAATATTGCAATGTGTTTCTAGTCATCTTCAATGTTAAAACACCATCATTATTGGCATGTTGCTAACAATGTCACCTGCATGCCATTGTAAGGGCCACTATGTTTCCATATATACATGTATTCTGTTTGCTATGCGACTGCTCCAAATCTGGTGTATTGTGTTACTGGAGACATCTATGCATGCTGTTAGAAGTAATCCTGGATTGTGTGGACTATTAATACCCACATATGTTCTATAACTGCAAAACAATTGCATGTTTAGGAAGGCTGTTCCGGGGAGAACTACCTCTCCCACCTCATCTGGCCATGTTACCAGGCCACAGCACATCTGTGAACCACCCCGGGACCTCATCTGCTGTTCTTGCACTACCTTCAGGTGGAACCACCTCAGGAGATGGTGTTCGTCCTCCCCCCGGGAGCATACACAGACAGGATCCTGTTACCTGAAGTCAGGTCCAGGGTCGGGTGCATAGGGAGCAACACAGGGGTTCTACTACACCACCTTGAGGCCTTGGTACACAATTACAGGGTCTGCATGCTCCTTCTGCTCAGCCCCCAGCTCAGCCACCTTCAGGGCTATGAAAGTGCAGTTGTGACTGCCCATGAGTGGGGACTTTGGTCCCATTGTTTCCATTTGTGGGCTCATGGACTTCCACTTTGCAGACACTACTCCCCATCCAAGGTGTTTACCCATAACATGTCATAGACTGCCCCTGTATGCTGTCTTGTCTGTCTTCCAATCCAACCTACCTCCGCAAATATACCTACTATTTTGTTTTACATACATATATATATATATATATATATATATATATATATATATATATATATATATATATATATATGTATGTATAAATATATAATGTGTGTCCATATATCTGTAGGCATACATATATATATATATATATACCCCCATAGTGCCTTTTTATGGCAAGGCTCAAAAGACTAACCCACCTCCATAGGTATCACAAGGGATAAGAAACTAAGAGTAATGCTACTCAACGCCAGAAGTTTAAACCTCAAGATGCACGCACTCGAAACTCTCCTTAGCATGGAGAACATCGATATCTGTGCAGTAACAGAAACCTGGTTCAAGGCTCCTGAGAGCACCCCAGCACTACCAGGTTATACCTCATACCATGCTTTTCGGCCCCAAAACTTGGACCGAACCAAAAAAGGAGGGGGAGTATCAATATTAGTCAAAGATACTCACACCTCCAGGTTGGTGGCACAGCACAAAGCATCAGAGACTATCTATGTGCAACTAACAGTGGGTAAAACTGCCTTCCAGTTTATAGCCTGCTACAGACCACCCTCCCAAACCCAGGAACCCCACTCAGCCTTCCTGAGAACACTGGAAAATATGAAGGTCTCTCCAAACACCATTATATTGGGCAACTTCAACTACCCAAACATAGACTGGGAGCATTACTCTAGCTCCAACTCCCTAGCCCAAAGGTTCCTAGAATTTATAAACTCAAATGCTATAGAACAACTTGTTACCACTCCCACAAGAGGGGAAAACATATTGGACCTGATCATCACCAACATGGAGACTCTATGCTCCAGACCAGAAGTGTATCCCTCACTGGTAAGATCAGACCATAAACTAATCTCACTGGATATTCACATCCCAACTCCACCCCCTGCCCAGAAAACCACAGTGAAAAACTTCTCTAAAGCAAATTTCACACTCCTCAAAACCGAGGTGGAATCCTTCAAAGCCCCCGGGCCTGTGGAAAATATGGCCCAGACCACAGAATCCTTTATAAACGCATTCTATGAACACCTTCATGAATGCATGAATCATGCAATCCCAAATAAAACCAAGACCCAATCCTCCAAAGGCAGACGTCCTGTCTGGTGGACCCCAGCCATAAACAAACTATACAATAGAAGGAGGAAGCTACTACATGATAGAGCAAAATCCCAAAAAGAGAAGGCATCTCTGATCAGTATTAGCAAAAAACTATGGGCACTCATAAAATCATCTAAGGCCAGCTTCGAGAGAAAAATTGCACAGGACACTAAAGATAATCACAAGGCTTTCTTTAGTTATGTTAGGAACCTGGGTGGGAATTCCCAGATATGCTTAGAATTAGTCCAAAATGAAAAAAAATACACCAAACCCACAGACATTGCCAACATCCTAGCTGACAGGTTCAGTGCAAACCCCCCCCCCACACCAAAAGGGCACATATCTATCCCAGCAGAGTGCTGCCCCCCTGACATCTCAGATGCTCAGGTAAGAGCCGCCCTCTCCAAAGCAAAAAACACAGCATCAATGGGACCAGACGGTGTCCCGGGCTGCATCCTACATGAACTCCAAGAAGAGTTAAACCCAAACATAAAACTACTGTTCAATCTCAGCCTTACTACAGGATATGTACCCAAAGAGTGGCATATAGCAACAGTGGTCCCTCTCCACAAAGGTGGTGCCTCAACGGATCCTGGAAACTATCGCCCCATAAGCCTGACTAGCTTGGTCTGCAAAGCTATGGAAAGGATCATCATGGACCTCATAAATAAAGATATTGGGGACCTACAGACAATGGATTCTACCCAGTTCGGTTTTATTAAGGGCAGATCCTGCCTCTTAAACCTTGTCAATTTCTTTGAAACAGTCACCAAGGCCATTGACGAGGGGAAGGTGGTCCACACAGCCTACCTGGACCTCGCAAAAGCCTTCGATACTATACCTCACTCGGGCATTATAGATAAGCTCACCAGCTTAAATATAAACTCCTATGTCAATAGATGGGTTGCAAACTGGTTCAAGGACAGAACCCACATGGTTAGAATTGCTGGAGCCATGTCAGACTCCAAACCAGTTAGAAGTGGCGTCCCACAAGGCTCAGTCCTGGGACCTCTCTTGTTCGGTATATATTTCTCAGAGGTACAGGCCAACACAGAAGGACTGTGGCTGACCAAGTTCGCAGATGACTGCAAACTGGGTGCCATAATCGACTCTCCAGCCAACACAAGCATCCTCCAAAAGGGCCTCATAGAAACAGACAACTGGTGCCAGAGCCATGGCCTCAAGCTAAATGCCAAAAAGTGTATAGTCATCCCCTTTGGCAAAAACAAAGTGCCCACAAATTACCACATAGGTGGTAAGCCATTAAGTACAGAAGAAGTAATTAGGGACCTGGGGACTCAAGTTGATAGCAATCTCTCATTTGACAACCATGTGGCCAAAGTGGTTAGAAAAACATTTTATATAGCCCACCTAATCATGAAGGGATTCACATCTAGATCAGGGGAAGTTATCGTGCCTCTTTACTCATCCCTCATCAGGCCCATAATTGAGAACAATGCCCCTTTTGGAATGGACCTTACCAGACACCTGCAGCAACTGGAAAGACCCCAAAAGTACCTCACCAAGAGGATCAAAGGGCTCAAACAGATGCCATATGCTGCCCTGTTAAAGAAACTCCAGCTCTACTCAGTGGCATACTGCCTGCTCAGAGATGATCTGTGCCTGACGTATAAAACCATGTCCAACCCGGAATTAATGGACATGCTGCACCTCAGAAAATCCAAATCCCATCGAGCTATGCGCTCGAGAGACTTGAACCTCAACACTGAAATAAATAGGACATGCTGGAGGGACCGATTCATAACCCAGAGGCTCCCTTCACTCTGGAATAAAATCCCAGTCCGGGTTAGGCAGAGTCCCTCATTGACTCTCTTCAAGAGGAATCTTGATGAGTGGATGGGAGATCATAGGTTTACCCCAGGTATCACTTCTGTGTCACTGTTAGACAGAGGCACAGTATACTAACCTCAAAAAAGGGCATAGCAAAATTAATTTAAAATGGGTGGCAAAAGCCAAACACACTCTGGCTAGGCTTATAAATGCCCTAGGGCAGATAGCCTAGTATGAACCTATGAACCTATGAACCTATACATATACAACAGATACATTTTCATTGTGACACCTTAATTCTTTTCCTCCTAGGGGTTGGGTACAGAGTGTAACTGGAGGCTGCTGAACTACTTCTGTAATTAATAAGTGTTGATTGATTCTTATCTTCAAGGAAAGTGTTTTTTTTTTTTCTGTTGTACTACTTGAAGGCCTTAGCCTGGACACCAGCATATGTTATGTTTTCAGATTACTGTATCAAATGTTTTGTCTGAGAGTTGCATTACTCAGTTATTATGTATTTCAAACACCTATCTGCTATATGAAATGGCATATACAACTGAAATAGTACACAAACATTTATATGTCTGCAAACTTGTGTATGGTGCCATATCCTTTGACTTGTCTGTGGGTATATGTTTCATGCAATAATCGTCTTTTGTTTGAAAGAATCAAATACCGGGCATTTTAAAATGTGGCAACTGTAGGAATACTGGCTATTTGATATGCTGTGCATCCTCTAATATATATCTTCTTATGCATATCTATAAGTAGTAATATATATATATATATATATATGTGTGTGTGTGTGTGTGTGTGTATATATATATGTGTGTGTGTGTGTGTGTGTGTGTGTGTGTGTGTGTGTGTGTGTGTGTGTGTGTGTGTGTGTGTGTGTGTGTGTGTGTATCATTGGAATGTTTACTGCTTCCACAATGTACAGTCTCTATGGTAGACAGACTGTTCTGCATGATATGTTATTGATATCATCCTGACATCATACAGCTGAGATGGATTACTGTTAACTTGTTGTGGATATGTTGTGTAGGGTCCTGGGTATGAGACTTGCAAGTGTTGATTATTGTGTTGCAAGGCAGATCAGTTCAGCTGTGGAGGAGGGGATGATATCAATAATTACAACAGGTACTTATTTTGGGCCCCTTCACCCCAATTTACAGTGCCTTTGGTCAGATGTTTTGGAGTGAGAGGTTGAGTGTGGATCCAATGTGCAAATGCAATACACATTTATATATATATATATATATATATATATATATGTATATATATATATATATATATATATATATATATATATATATATATATATATATATATATATATATATATATGTATATGTTTGTGTATGTGTGCATGCACGCACACACACACACACACACACACACACACACACACACACACACACACACACACACACACACACTCACATACACACACACGTGCGCGCACATACATACATACATCTACATATATAAATACATTTCCCCTACTGTTGAATGATTGTGCTGGATGACAAATTTGTGAAAACATCATATGTATTTACATCTGAAATGGCTTAGTGGTAAATCACTTTGACTATAGTATACGGGGTCCTGAGTTTGAGACTTGCAATGGCTGATTATTTTGTTGCTGGACAGAATAGGGGCTGTTGGAGACAGATAGATTAAGGCACTTTAAACCAGTTGTAAGCGGGTTTGCGCAGAGCTAAGTGATGCTTAAGTGAGCTCAACTTCACTTACACCCGCTTACGGCTGTTTAAACCCGTGCTAATTTCAAATAAAGAAAAGAAAAAAGGGAGCTATGAAAGTGGTAAAATTGGGGCAAGCAGGGGGATAAACAGGTAAGGATGTGCAAGATGGGTGTAGGAAAGGAACATAGCTCTGCATTTCTTTGGCAGCAACAGCTGCTTTCAACGTGGGCAATTTAGAATTTGGAGCCTCACACCCTACAGGGAGGTGTGTAGACATCATACAATATGGATGATTGGTAAGTTTAGATTGTGTGATGGTCACATGTCTCTGGGCGGAATGCAGAGCTATGTATAGGAAGTGATTTTTTTGTGGGACAGATGCCCTTTTTTTAAGGTAAGAGTGGGATGTTATGGAAGGAATATAGGTAAGTGTGGTGAGGGTGGTTTGCTAGGAATGGTTGCATTTGCAGACAGACAAGACAGACAAGACAGCAGACAGAGGTGGTGAATGACACATGGGGTGGTAAACACCTTGTCGGGGAGGGTGGTTGGGATTCCAAGGCTCATGAGCCCCCCTGATGGTAGTAGTGACACTGATATCCCCACCCGATGGCAGTCACCACTACTCCTTCACAGCCCCAAAGGTGGCTGTGCTGGGGGCTGGAGGGGCCACCTGCCCCTCTAGCTGCACCAGCCTGCCCTCTACCTGGTGCAGATGGTCAACCAGCTCCGTCTGGAGGACACTGCGCACCATGCCACAGACCTCATCCCGGGTGACAACATCCTCACAGCGCTCACTTGCACAGGGGAGCCCCATCCCTTGCAGCGGTTCCACCCAAGGGTGGTGCAGGACCAGCAGATGAGGGAGGTCAGGGTTGGGTCCCAGACATGCTGGGACCTGGTGGCTCAGCCAGGTGGGGTGGGAGAAGCTGATCTGCTGGGCTCTACCTTCATATATATGCTATGGTGTGGAAATTAGCAATGGATATTGGTTAGTCATGCTCAATACATCACAACATTAGTCAAAATAGTATGCATGGGTATTCCCATTTACCTAAAACAGTGCAATTATAACAGTGCCATAGCAGACAGAACCCATGCATAAATGGAATGGCATTCAGGGTTGCAACAGCATGACAGTTATTGGTATGTCAGGCAGGCAATAAAATGATTATTCAACAGGGAATATTAGTATCCACACAGTTTAAACAATAATAAACCAAATGGAACAATGGTCCCAACAGTAGAGGTTTGTTTAGGAACATATCCATCTTGGTTTCAGTGTGATGGTCAGATCAATTGAATGGTGGGGGAAGGGAACAGATTCAAGTATATTTGTCAGTACACTACTATTCACTGCTCTACATTCTGACCACACTTACACTCTACCTGGGCCATGGGGCTGCTACAGCACACCAACAGCTGTAGGTATCAACAGAGCAATTGTACCCTTATTTTAGTTATACACATCAGACCTGTTTCTATACCAATTTCTTTACCTGTGGGCCCTGTGCAGATGAACTGTGTGCACATTACATTGCTGTTTCTACACATATTTCAGATTCACATATTAGTTGCATGCCCTAGAGTGTGTGTTGTGCCTTTCACATAAATCTACTGTGACATTCTCTGTGTGCAGGTTTTTTGGTGACTGGGGAAACAGTGTGACACTTGAGGGGCTTGTCTGGCCAGACTGCAGAGTGTGGATGTCTAGCTTGCATCTGTTTGTAGGACAGGGGCTGATAAAGCACAGCAGTTATACACCTTTCATAGTTATACACATCATACAAGTATTTCTATTCAGATTTCTTTACCTGTGTGCCCTGTATGGAAAATGTTATGTGTTGCAGTACATTACTTTTCCTTTTCAGATTGCAGTTTACAACTGTAGAACCAGACTGACATGTTAGTGGTGGTCCCTGGATTCGAACTATGGTGTGTGTGCAAAATTGAACTATAGGCCTAGTCCTTATCAGACTGAGCTACTGGGGAGGTGTTGTGTACTACTTGTGATATTTCTATCTAGTACATATTTTTGTGCACAGTACTTTTATTATGACATGTTGCATTATTTGTTTCCCATTTTCAGTACAAATTATGCATACACAACAGACATTGGTGTCACTGTTTGTGAAACATGTGCACATTTGACTGTTTTACAACTACATACTGCAACCTAGATTCCTGAGTACACAGTGTAAGTTTTAAGTCTGCACCTGTTAGCCTTATACATTTTTCAGTACATTCACAGCTATATACAGCTGAAATTGAAAGGTTAACACAAGACAATGCTGGCAGACAAACAAGTGAAACACATTCTGATGGAAATATATACTGTTGCTTTTATGCCCATTCTAAAGTATGCAGACAAGCAGTGCTAACTCAGTTCAACTCAGTTAATGCATTCTGCAGGACATACACATTTCTGTTTTTCAGGTACAAGGGAGATGACCCACACCAGTGTTTGGGATCACCTTTATTAGTTTTGACATACATATCTGTGTACAACTCAGAAATCCACAATTACTATTCCTGCATGAATTGCACAGGGGAATGCTTTTCATTTCTAATGGTTACAGTAGCCCTGACATGGCACTTTCTTGGCAGGTTCACTCAGACACACTCATACATATTCTAATATTCCTCTCATGCATATTGTACCTTGTTTGCTACTGACATCTGTATTACACAGAAGCTGGGAGTACTCCATTGTAACACTGGCAGCCTGACACAGGCATTTATTCCTAACGTCTACAACACAATTATATATATACAGGAAGTACTACCATTACTATAATTTTAATTTCTTACAGTTAATAGTAGATGGTATTCTGTACTCACCATACTGCCGACGCAGCCGGACCAGTCACTGGGCATGAGCCTCAACATTCTGGGACCTCCCTGCAGTAGCTGTATGGGGAGACATCACATATTAATCACACTTGCGCAGTAACAAGTTGAACTTTTTCCATACTTAGTTAGAGATGCATAAGACTGCATACTTACATACTGGTAGGACATCCTGCACTCAGGTTTCTTGTATCCACTGGTCCAGGAGTGCACCCCTCCTCCGCTTCAGGTCATTATGGTGGTGACGTACCTGCTCATCAGTCTGGGTATGCCAGTGGCACTGGTGAGATCACGTCCAAGCTGGTCGCAGGCCTTTGCTTTGTACTGCAAGCCCTAGTACTGGCCCTGCAGCAGCCTGCCATCATGAATTTTTACTAAGAGGCCAACCATGATCCTGGACTCCTGGATGGCCCAACATTGCACTCGGGAGCGAACACCTTCACTAACAACAGACATTTTGGTCCTGCTGTGAGCAATCCCAAATGGTTATGGCTGTATTCCCACATGTGCAGTTTAAATAGGGCAGTTTTCCTGCACTTGTTCTTGATTGGCCAGTTTTAATATGCTGAACTATGCTTGCCTCTATGCAAACTCTCATAGCAATGCTTAAACCAGGTAAGCACAGCTGAAAGTCGGTAAGCAATGCTTACACTAGCAAAGCATTGCTTACATCTATTTTTCATTACATTTATTAATTATTTTTTACATTTTTATTTTACATATTCCCAACCCTACTGTGCTATACGTGAGCCATATGATTGATATCTATCATTCAAATTCCTTAAAAGTTTATTAAATAATTTGGCAGAGGGGGGATTTGAACTGAGCATGTTCTACATGCTGAACCATGGCAGGACCACTACACTGCAGCAGATTGATAATGTTTTCTATCGCAGTAGCACTTGTCTATCATTTTCAGGATTTCAGACAGGCTAAGCAAGCGGTACGCCACGGAAACAAGCTGCTACTGCTTAAATTTCAGATTTATTTGATGAAAAAAAACACTTTTTTAATTTTTATTGCTTTCCTCTTGCCTTACTGCTTCCATGCATGTAGGGCAAAAGTGCATACATTTTGGGGTGTGCACTTGAAGGCTGCTGCCTTCTAGGTGTTTGTGTTTTGTTTTGTTTTGTTTTCAGTGTCCGTGAACACTGAAATGTTAGCTGCTTACATTTCAGTGTCTGCAGACACTCGTTTACTATATAATATTAGAGCCAGGCAAATAATATTATATAAATTGACACTCATCTGTGTCACAAAGTGCCATACAGCACTTTCTGTGCAAAGGGGGTGTATTACATGTGCAGGGACTGCTGACACATGCCCCCTGCACTTGTTCTTGGTTCGTGTCTATTTAGATTAAATAGCAACGCGCCTTCATGCATATGCAAGACATGCTGCTATTCTAAATGGACATGAACCACTCTGTGCAAGAATAATCTTATTCTTGCATGGAGCTTTGTGAATCCTGGGAATTGTCTTTAATGCAACTAAAATAGCCTGCTGTTCTTTTGTAAAAACACATCCATTAAATATAGTAATTGCATCATCTGCATTAACGTGAAGGAGAGCAGCAATCGAGCCTCTTTAGTTTTTCTATTAAACCTAAAACATAAGTTTTACCTAATTGTTTCCAATTCTTTTGCCTTGTAATGTCAGCTGGGCTAGTGGAATGAATGTCAAGATGGATGCCATGACAAAATATTTAGCTATTTTCAGAAGAAATTGGGAGAATTTGTATAAAAAATACCTGAAGATGTAGATGGAAAAATGTTGGTTATTTTGTCTATTATTTGCTCATTTCAAAATACTTTGTTTAGTATTGGCGAGTTTTGTGAAATTAATTTTCCTTTTCATGATTTTTTTTCTCATGGAACTCTAGTTTCAATGTTCTTAAAAAAAATAATATACTTTTTTATGGTTTTAAGCTCATTAAATAGCAGGGTATGTCATTTGTTAGGGGAAATCTTATCCCAGTTATATTTTAAATTTCTGTGCACACCCATTTTCCAGGCCAGGTCATTTCAATTCTGAATGCAAAGCAGAGTATGGCAAGATGGACCACATTTTATTTCAAACAGCAAACTGGTCAGTACCTTGGTAGAGTAGAAACTTTGTTGTTGATGCCACAGTGCTGCATGATACCATGTACTGTTGTGGTCATTAGGTTCAGTTCACTTTGCAACATTATCTGTTTGATTGACAAATGCAGACATCCAGGATGTAGCCATTGAAGGATGAAGCCAGAATCATGTGACATTCCATATGTATGCTTAGTCTTATGGGATACTTAAAAGCATACTGCACTATGCTATTTAGTCAGAAACCATTGTTTACATCAGGGAAGTATGTTTTCCTAAGCACATTCTTCTTAACTGTGATTACTAAGAAATCAAACATTAGGACTAATAGTCAAGAAATCCACTCCTAACAATGCCATCTCCAGTTTGTGGGAAAACTTACTACACATATAGAAATCCTTGCACTTCAGTAAAATTGATATTCACAAATAGGTGTTGTCTAAACTGAAAAAAATAAATTTAGCCATAATTTCTTTCAAAAAAAAGTCTTTTCTGTGTGTACCCCAGGAAGACGTAATTGTAGATGTGAGTTACTGCCCTTATTGAAAGTCAGGCTTAGATTCAAGTAGACATTTGTATTAAAATGACTGGACCCTGCATGAAATACATAGTTTTGTGAAAGCTCAGATGATAAGACCACTGGATGATATGTCTGTAACTTTATCACTGCGGGAAAGTGTAGAGGCATGATTGAAGAAATCACCTCATTGTCATTGCCTGGATAAAGTAGAGCACTAAACCACAAGCAGTCCATAGCAGGAATAGTTACAGACAAGACCAAAATTATTATGTTAGGTTTGCTGGGTTCTCTTTGTGCGAATGTATATCATGATATTTACATAATACTGATACACTATCCCTAAACTTGTCTTCCATCATGAGGAACTTGCAACAGAGGTATGTGGAACTGTGAAACTTCTAATGATAGAACTGACATTTCAGTCCCAAGAGGCAGGTTTGGATGTTTGCCACAGCATCTCTTTTTTGTGGAGGACTTTCAACAGATGAGAACCATAATGTGGTGTGCACAGTAAAAAAAAAAAAAAAAAAAAAAAAAAAAAACATAAACAGATACTGTATATGTTCATTGCCATATATAGGGTCAACATGACAACATATTGCAGGAAACAAAAGTGATATTATTTTAAAACAACTGTAAAACTGATAGAGTAAATATGATCAGCTGTTCAAAAATTGTATAAAAGAAAGAAGAACAAGTAGTACAAAATATATATTCTATCTGATGGAAATAACTGTGCTACAAAAAGAAAAGTGTTGCATATAGCCACTAATAAAAATAGGGAAGCTTGGTGAAAATGATCATGAGTCAGTATAAACACAGACATACTTTTTACAGTACTGTGCACCTGACATATGTATTGTTAGATATCGTAACTGATGGCAGAAAACTGCAAGGATAGATTTTGTGTATCCATAAAAATGAAACCCTTACTAATAAAGCAGATGAAGTAGGTTGCATTCATGAACTAGCACAATTCCATTACTCAGCTAGAAATATAAACTTTGTTCAGAAAGTTGGTTAATTCTGTTGGTGTAGTATCTAACACATAGCATCACAATAAAGAATTTTCCCATTATGACGATTTTGGAAGCACTAGGAAAAGTATTTGTTTTCATAAATGTCATTATCAGTGTAGTGTGAAGGACCAATTAATATGCCTACATACATGCTTCTGCCTGAGGTGGAGAAAAAAAGGAAAAGAATCAGGCACATTCATTAAAGTGTATGCAGCCAATAAGGATTGGGGAATAGTGTCTAAAAGCAATAATGGATACAAAAGTTGGCTAAGTTAACAGAGAGGTAACCAGCCTATACAATGTAAAGGATATTTCAGCCTACATCTATGAAAGTCTGAAAGAGTGGAACCCATATAAGTAAGGGACTTACACACACACACACACACACACACACACACACACACACACACACACACACACACACACATGCTGCTGGCTGAGAGTGTTGCAGAACAGAAAGTAGAGGTTTCATTGCACCCTGAAACTGCTGCAAAGGAGAGAGCAGCAATGACTAGCAGAACTAAAACAAGAAATCACTCACTGAAAGGATGTAGTCTAAGGCAGTAAAGTTAGGGAGGATGAAAGGTGCACAGCTTTAGCAGAATTATGAATACTCTGTCAAGCTAAAAATGGCAGCTCCAGAAACAGAGGTCAAAGTAGCAGATGAGTGTTGAGGAGGAGTAATTTGTCAGCAAGAAAAATGTATTTGTTTATTTAGCATTTCTTTACTTGGTATGCATACTGTTCTCTGGACACTTTTTAACCAAGGCTTAGACTACAAATTCAGAAACAGCAGAAATACACTGGAATTACTACAAAAATACTCATACTAAAACAGTATAACAGCAGCACTTTGAAATACAGTTGACAATTTAAATATGAGTTCAATCTGTAACAGTATTAAAGTCATAGAAAGCTTACAAGGTAGCCAGTTTGAAACAAGCTAATATTTTCAGAGGCAAAATGCAATCAAAAAGGCATTTCATGGCTCAGTAATATACTAAACATAGTTAAATATAAATGTTGCTGAACTTCTTACAGCAGTGCTTGCAAACTTATATCAAATTGATGGCTAGTAGAGATCCTGCTAAGCAAAAACCAACCTGAGGTTACTGTATTGCTGCAAGTACAAAAATAGTCTTTACATTAATTTCAGGCAAGGGAGAAGGCTTTAAAATATCTTGCAGCAATCAGCATGAATTTCTGAAGCAATTATTTATTTATTTATTTATTTATTTATTTATTTAACATTTGTTGACCGGTAATGTCCGACTAGGTTCCACAGAGCCTGTTTTCAGCGGAGGCCCGGGGAGAAATGCTCCAGATGCATGTCTTTGGGTGTCTATTACTTTTATTTTCTGTAATAGAATATGCTTTGAGAGATTTCTTGAATCATTTAATTTGATCGATGTTATGAATCTTCTAAGGAAATGATATTTTAAAAAAGAATGTGTGATTCTGAAAAATGACATTTTACAGGAAGATAGAGTGAAAATGCCCTACGTATTTACATGCAGTATTCCTGAGGGAATAGCTATGATTTATGATGATCATTTTTGTGGATTGGGGAAACAGTATGTTTTGTGAAGAATTTAAAATTAAGAGTAGCAAGAAGGAAGCTTGTCCTAAATGATGTGAGCTGCCAGTTGCTTTTTCATAGATTCAGAGATTAATACTAGGCTAACTGCCCTTTTTGGGCCATTTGAAGCCTAGCCAGTTACCCCATGTGAGAATCAAACCCTGCACCTTGTGTCTTTAAGGTAAACACCTTAACCATTATGTCATCCTCCCACCCCTTTCTGTAGTGTATGGCAGTAGTTCTCTCTGCTGTTAGTTTGATTAATAGATATGTGAATTTTATTATCAACAGATTGAAGTAAGGTAGTTATGGGAGGAAAAAATGGAGAGAAAGTACATATTCTAATCTTGGAAGAAGAAGAACATTTATGGCTTCAGCATGTCTAGCATCTAGGGAGAGTAAGTCTGAATTTTATAAGAAGTTTTTATCTGTGTTAACTTGTGCTTAATTTAGACTCAGTGTGAATATTAAACGAGAAGTTTTGATCAAAAATGATGCCCAGATGTTTTGTTGTTTTGTCGAGGGTAAATGATTTCCTGATTGGTAAGTAATAGTGTTAACATGTGTAATTCATGGATTGTGAACAATTTCAGATGTAGAAAAAGAAATAGTACCTGGACAGAGTTCCAGACCCACCTCTGCCTGAGCAGGACAGAAAAATCAAATAAGAGAAGATTCTAAGCAATCAGTATCCATAAGTAAAGATAACAGTAAAACTGCAACTAAAATAATTTCTGCAGCACCCATTAGTAAGCGGTCAGTGTTCATTCACCCTGAGATAAAGGACAGCTAAAAATTAAGAAAAAAGGAGAAGATAGCATATACTAAAAACAAGACAGACTTAAACAGCACCCTAATTAAATTCTTGTTGAGAGACAATGCGGGAAAATCAAGTGGAGTAAAGAGTCTTCCATGTACCAGGTTTATAAAGAAAGGGGAAAATAGAAAAGGCAGAGTAAATAAGAAGAAAAAGGAAGATGTATGCCAAGTGTTATCTAACATTAGTACAAAGTCATGTGTTATACAGCCACCTAGGAATAGGTGATATTAAAGTAAGGATTTTAGCAAGATTTTACTTTTTCAGGAGTAATAAATGAAGTTTAAAACTTTTATGCTGGATGCCCTGAATGCCTATCATAGAGATCATTTTCAACACATTGGTGTGTATATTGCTTGGCCATTCATACAATCCATCTATGGGTTTCAGTATCTTTAGTTATCTTGTACTTTGAAGCTATCCCATTTTGTAATGTTAACACTAAAGCTGTAGCTAGGAAGCTAGTATTTTATTACTGTTATCTTACAAAAAAAAGATACCTAAGCAAATGCTGCTTGACCAGGGGACTTGAGTTACCTCCAAAATAATGCACCGTGTCAGTACTTTAATGTCATGCAAATAAAAAACCTCATTGTGCCCTACCCAGGCGGATGTATTAATGGGTCATTCTAATGGAGCATTAAATCCATGTTGAAAAAAGTTAAAGAAGATGGAAAAAATAATGATCAGTTAATGCCATATCTCCTCTATGACATTAGAAGTGTTGCAGTCCTCAACATGGTTTAGTCTGTTTTAGTTATCATGTGGCAAATACCTACAGTGACTGTTGCATATTGTCAAAGCCACTAGAGAAGAAAAAAAAGTATCATTAAATGTGCCACAGAACTCTAAGTCAACATGCAAGATAGGATGAAAATGGTGATGCATATAATACAGGAACACATGCAGAGCCCAGACTACATAGGAGTTGGCATATAATAATGCAAGGACTCCAGAATTTAAAACTGGGATTAGGGGTTAATTTCACCCTCCTCAGTAGGAAACAAACTTTTGACTAAATGGCAAGGCCTGATTTAAAAAAATATCAAATCAAGTAAACTACAGAGTTAAGCAGGCCAATAAGAGAAGACCAGAACAGATATATCATATCAGTGTTCTGAGGCCATAGACAAAGTACATTTTTCTTAGTTAGTGTAACAGCAGCAACCAGTAACTTTACTAAAGAAAGGAAACTGGCCTGTCTGCCTGCAATTCAGGAGGATGATAAACTCTCTGATCTTCAGGAAAAAGAAATAAAGGATGATGAATGACAAAATGTTTTCAGATCTACCTGGCAGAACAAATCAAATTCAACATCATATTTAGACAATTACCAGAGAAAAAAATAACTTAAAATATTACAGAATATCGGAGTTGCAAGGAAAGGCAGTAAAAGACAAAGTACAGAACATATTTAAGATGGAAGTAATAGAAAAGTGAAACAGTGAGGTGGAGAACTCTGTAGTGTTAGCCCCGAATCTAATGGCACCATCAGGTCCCAACAACATTTTAGAATTTCAGAATGCCATTGTTACTTAATTCTTACAGTAGATGTACTCATATGAAGATTAATGATGGCAAGGTTCTTGATTATATGAGACCCCCACCCTCCCAGAGGTACAGGTGAAACTAACAGATGAAGCTGAAAAAAACAGCATTTTCAACACTTGAGTAATTATTCCAAAATACTGTTGCACCTTTTGGGTTGCATTGTGCCCCTGCACATTTCAGCAGTTCATGTATTGAATCATAAATCCCAATGGCCATTACATACTGGTTTCTGCTTGAATGATGTTCTCTTCTATTTTGTGGACTGGAACTATATCTACCCAAGGTACAAGCTGTATTAGATACATTAAGACAAGCCAGATTAACCACAAATGCTTGTAAAAGCAAACTAGGAATGACAGAGGTGATGTATAATAATAAATGCATAGGAGGGGATATCGGGGTGTTAATGGAAGGTTGCACCTCACACACCCCACTTTGCCACAGTGGCTAGCACTTTAACTGATCTGATGAAAGGGAAAATGCCACTAAAATAAAATGGACAATGAAAGCAAATAATAACATTAAGTATTTTTAAGTCCAAAGTCAGGTATGCCCAGATATTCTTAGACTTAATAAATAAAAATTATTGGAAATGATAATTAACAAACCAACTAGAGGACATAATATCATTGACCTGGTCCTATATTGCATAGCACCAACATGTACTTCTAGTTTATTCATCCTTGGTTAAGTCTGACCCTAAACTTTGTAACCTTTTCTTTCAAGATCTCTAAAACTCCTGCAGTCAGTAATACAGAATTTAAGGATTTAAAACGGGCAAACACACACTCTGTAACAAGCTATCCTAATTCACTTATAGCATCATCATATCTAACACAATATGCATACTACTTATAAAAAACAGTTCTATTCAGATGTTGATGTGCCTAGACCTGGCCATTCCTTCTACAGACAAATGTAATAAGAAATTTAAGAAAATATGCCTGCGCTATGAAAGCTAAGGTGGTGCACATAATGAGACTACTCTTAAAAAACTTCTTAATGAGACATCAAATTATCCTTGTGAAATTCTATACTATTTATGTAATGCTAATAAAGGAATTTATTTTTTCAGTATGCTGTTACTAAAACAGTGATCTATCAAAGCTTTAAAGCATTTAAAGGAAGTTTATGATGAGAATTATTGACCCTTGCCTATTAAAATTGTTTGTAAAAATTAAATGTATGTTCCATTTGTTATCATTTGATTCATTAAAGGCTTTGTCTGGCTTATCTAGCTCTTTTTGATGAAAAATTAAGCATTATGTTGAATATTAAATTGTCACCATCTAGCAGGATATCACATGGTGTTAATTATAGGTTGCGTAGAACTTCATTAAGATCAATATTTTATATTAGGCTATTATCAGATCATGGAACAAACTGACAAGATTTTGATGATGAAGTAGCAGTTTGGAGTAATTTAAAAACACACTCGAAATATGGTCAGGTACCAGAGTATACATTAACATTTGACCCTGCATTCCATAGTCTTTAACCATATGCAGTTATTTAAAACCATGAACCTATATAACCATCCTGATGGTCCAACAGCTTAAATAACCTCTATAACAACAGAAAATATATTCTTAAATTAAATAATAAATCTAAAATTAACAATGTATCAAGAATGTCAGTAAGGAAATAAAAGTGGCTATTGGGGGTACTAAGGCTAATCAGGGACCTAAATTAGGTTCTGAAGCCAAGAATAATTGTACGGTTTTTTTTGTGCTTACATAAGTAAACTAAGAAATAACATCCATTAGTGTTCCAAACTTATTCAAAATGCCACACCACTCATACCCAGCAGCAATAGCAAATATACTAGTGAACAAATTTAGTGAACACTACTCCTGAAACTGCTGTCTTAATTCCACAAATTCTAAAATCCCTCTCACCATCCTAATATTGCAAAAGAGCATGTACAGAAGGTGCTGTCCATGACTAAAAGTCTTTAAGACTCTACCCTCCTTGATCAAGTGTATTTTTGCCATGTCAAACAACTGCGAACAATGAACTTAACTGTCAACCAGCAGATAAATAATATGTGCTGGAGAGACAAGTTCATTACTCAGGATGTGCCCCAGTTGCAGAAAAGCCTTCCCTTGCATGTTAAATAAGATGAGACCCAAACGGGCATCAAACTAAACAGATGTATAGGACACGATTAGCAGATACTGATGTCTTGTACCGCACAATGAATGCCATCACTGTATTTGTCAAATGAGCCAAAGAGGTAAAGTGCTTTGTGTCTATCATTTTAACTGTAGCAAGCAGTTTACAACATGAGGGTGGGAATTGTGTATTGTCTAGGCATAAATGGTCTTGTGAATCAATTGCCTTCTATTTTCTATGATGCTTTGAAAGGAATTATTATGCTCAGATCCTGTGCTTTTAGCTTTGATTTTTAACTAAGAGAAGTTCTTCATACATTTGAGTACATTTTTAGGGGGGTATGTTGAATTATGAATAGTTTATTGGCCTATTTTAGTCATATGACAAAAGAAGGGGGATTTTAAATAATGATGTCATAGTATAATTATTGTCCGATGCAGTTTTGTAATCAACAAAATGAAAGCGCTTACTTTGTATCTTTTATTTTATTTTATTATTAACATTTGGCTTACTTTACACCACATTTTATTCATTTGTCTATGGACTTCCTGATCTGCTCCAAGTGCCATGCTTCCCCATCCAATTGTTCAATTTACATTTGAGTTGGGCTAGGAAGGACCTCTGCTTAACATTGATGTGGAACCTGTTCTAGAGAATGGGTAGTTTCTGGGATACATACCTGTCTATCCAGCAGGTTATGTTTATATCACAGGCAAGGTTTAAGTCTTTAGAATGAGTAATTCTGGTGCTGTTTGTTTTTTGGATGTGCAGAAAATCCATCTGTGTGGCATCTGATAATGCCTTGTATGCCAGGCATACATCTCCTGTCAAAAGCCTGTAGGAGACAGAATACAGGGGTAGGGCCTTGAGACAGTCTGCATAGGACATGTTACTTACACCCTGTATTCTTTTAGTGAGGAACCTCTGCACATTCCAATTGTTGGATATGTCTGGTTAGGTACATACCAGAGGGGTCACAGTACTCAAGAATAGGTCTGATAAATGCTGAAAATAGTGGAACAATGACTTTCTTGGATCAAGATTCCATGCCTTTGTTTATAAGTTGCACAACATAGAATGATTTCTTCACTAGTGTAGACATGTGATGGTCAAGGCCTAGATTACCACCTGTGTGTGTCCTCAAGTTTCTAACTGCTGGGTCAACTCTTAGGGGTGTGTTTTCAAGATGATAATTACCAGGGGTGCATGACTTTGTGAAGGACACTATTATGCATGTCTTGGCATTTTGTTTTAGTCCATGGCTCTGACACCAGTTATTTGTCTGTGTCAGCCTTTCCTGGAGAACATTTGTGTTGCGGCGGATTCTTTTTTTTTAACATCTTTATTGAAGTATTACTTGTGACATAGGCACATTTACATTTATATAAAAGTAATCAAACTGTATTAACAAGTTAAAATTAACAAACATTATGCTTCACATATATCACTATATATTATATAACCTAAGAACATTACATAAATTATTCAATTCCAGCCAGTTTTTTTAAACAAGAAATATCTTTATTAAGCCATCACATAAGCAATCATACATTTATATAAATGAAAACAAACCACACCAACCCAATCCTAGTTGCAAACATTTTATATCACAGTCCATATTGACTTACTCCCAGTTGCAAACATTATACATCACTTATAATCTACCCAATCATTTTCAGTCAAACATTCCATAGTTCATTTAAGTCCTGCCTTCTTTTAAACCTCATTCCTCCCCTGTATGTATTGTTCCCACAATTCCCATTTTTCCTATGTAGTTTGTTCCTACCTTTTTCTAAAGATCTCACTTCTAGATATTTTATCTCTGTTACTATATTCACTACTTCTAATAGTTTAGATTTTGATTTCCATTTTCTAGTAATTGCTTTGTTGGCAGCCACCATAGAGACAGCAAGGCCTTACCATGTCTAGGCAATTCCGATTCTGTATCATAGCTCAGAAAAATCATCTCGCCTGTCACAGCAATCTGCCCACCCAGCATCTCCAACAGTGCATCCCACAGAGAATCCTTATAAAGTCTGTCAGTTCACTGCACTCCCATTAAATATGTCCCGATTACCCCTCTTGTCCCCATCATACCTCCAACATTTGCTATCTACCCGAGGAAAAATTCTCAGAAGTCTACTTGGGGGTATAAAAATATCTATGTAAACATTTCCAAGCAAAAGTCCTAAGTCATCTAGATTGTGTTGCATATTTGGGAGAAATACAAATATCCTCTAATTGTTTCTTTGTGAATTGCTTATCCAATCTCTCTTTCCAATCCTTTCCAACCTCCTCTGATTGGTTCTTATAATTATCATGCAATATTTTATATGCTGTACTAATTATTCATTTATAATGGCAGCTTCTGTTCTAGATTCTACTAAAAACTCTACCAGTGCTATTTTTTAGGACCCCACCCCCCATTCTTTCTCTTTGCCTATGCTCTGATATCAATCCTTGATAGGGAAGGCAATCTCTAACCTGCAGTCCAAGTAAATTCTTGGCATATTCCCATTCTATCATCTTTCCCTTTCTAGTTATTTGCTCCCAATACCTTGGTTCCTTTGTTAGTTTTCTCCAAAAAAATCCATCTCCCTCTTGCCTGTTGTCTATATCCCTAATTGCAGTCATCCCTATCAGCAAAATCTCCTTGTTGATGGGGGGATTCTATGACCACTCTTAATTTGTAATCATCTGCAAATTTTGCCAGCCAAAGCCATTGACACTGGCCTTGACTTCAGAAAAGCAAATGCCAAAAAGAAGCAGTCCCATGATTGATCCCTGATGGACTCCATTTGTGACTGGCCTCTTTGCAGAGGTGAACTAAATAATGCTTAAAACAAAATCACACTACTTATGGCCTCCCCGGAGAAGTACTTAGTATAGATAACTGTCAGCTGTCCATCCTTTGTTGCAAGTTCCTGATTCTTTCTGAAAAATTTGCACCATCTGTTATTAAGTTTCTGATGTTAAAGACAGAATGTTGATAATTTAAATATTCAGATATTGCTAGGAATTACATTTATATCATGACATTCTTCAGTAAAATAATGGTAATACAAGTTTTGTTAATCTAAACTTTGTAAATGAACAGTACCAACCACTGTTTGAAACATGTGCAAGCTTTTGGGCCTTTGCTGCTGATTAGTTATGTCTTTGTCCTTGATTCTTGAGGTACAGGTTTTGAACTGTGCTACATTGTGTAGCTGAAACCACTTATGTATTACAAAGAGTTATGATTAAGTCTGTGACAATAACCATTTACTTTGTGCTTTGAAAATAGATTCAAGAAATTTGCTTCTTAACTTTTATTCTTGGAATGAATATCCTAAATCCATTTTGAGAAAACACAGCAAATTTGTTATAATTGGCTCATTACATTCTTTCCTTTTCTTCCCTTGCCCTACTGCCTAGTTACTCCCCTAATCTCTCTCTCGCTGCTTCTTCTCTGCACTCTTCTCATCCCCTACCCTCAGCAGACTAGTAATTTCCTTACTCTGCCCTCCTCACTACCCTTAGTCTTCCATCTTACCTGCTCCACTGCAACCTACTTACCTGCTCCACCTGCTCTCTCTGGGTTGTTACTGCTTACTGATTGTCTCCTGCTCTACTTGCTCTGACCCGCTCCATTCGCCCTACGGGCTCACTCCGCTCCCCTACCCTACCCCCAATTCCCACCCACCCCGAGTATTCTTTAACTTATAACTATCAAGCCACACCCTCTATTCCACTTAACCTATCAACTCCTCCCCTTATCACCCTCCTTAATCATCTTCACACTACTGCAAATTACTATACCACCCCTCTTCACCTTAACTTCATATCTACTCCCCCTCAAACCTCCTCTAACTAATCAAACATTCTATTAATCTTTTTTCACTACATAATTATTCACTTTACCTGCCTTACAACCTACTTAATCTTTCTACCACACTATTACAACATGGCCTATGTACATACACCTATCCTCAAAAACTCTCTTCTCTCTTCTTCTTCATTAATATTCCTTATCGTAACTTATACCCTTACCTACTTGGTTCCTTTGTTGTAATAGAGGCTAAATCTGTAAGCCTTACTATGAACATTACTCTCTGGTCTTTAAAGTACCCCCACCACAGCAAACACTACCGATTACACATCCCAACTCTCTCTCTCATAGTAACATAACCTTTACTTCAACATACCTACTTCCTAGGTTTCACAGAAGTACACACATTACTTACTTCCCCTACAAGATAAGTTTACCCAAATACCATAAAATTATAAAACCTGCAATGATACAGTCCTTAAACCTTCTAATAGGCGGAGACATTCATCCTAATCCTGGCCCAATTCCACATACTGACAATCTACAAAAACAATCAATCATTGATGCTTCTTCCTCTATAAAATTAGGAAACTCACTCAAAATAGCTCAACTCAATATCCATAGTATCAATAACAAAATTCGCCAACTGCATGCTCTTTTACAAGTTCATGCATTTGATATCCTTTGCCTAACTGAAACCTGGTTAAAACCCTCTACTCATGACCTAGAAATAACCCCACCTGGATATAACATCCTAAGATCTGACTGTACATCCAAAAAAGGAGGAGGTGTAGCCATCTTGCATAAATCTGAACTTCTTGTTTCACCCATTAATATGTTATTACCCTCTAATACCAATGCTGAAACTATTACTGTCAAACTTCAAATTAATAGAGCTAAATCTATCTATATAATCTGCTCCTACATTCCTGCAGGAAATAATATTACCACTCTCGAGAATATTCTTAGCAGCTTATCTACTCTCCTACCTCAAGAAACTATAGTACTTGGCGATTTTAACATAGACTGGACCACATGTAACTCCCCTAATCCAAACACCCACATAAACCTATTTGGCTTCACTCAAATTATAAACTTCCCCACAAGATTCCATAAACCTAGTAAAAAGGAAACTATTCTAGACTGGATCCTTATAAACAGTCATCTTGATACTTATAAAGTAGGAACTCTCCCTGATGACATTAGTGATCATGTTCTAACCTTCATAATAAAGCAAAAGAAATACAGCTCTAATAATAACAATATGGTCACCTTTCTACCCTTATCTAAAAAATACTTCCAAGCAGAAAACTTCCAAAATGAGCTAAAAGCCTGTAATTGGTCACCTCTAAAGCAACTAAAACTGGATGAAGCAGTCGCTTACTTTAATACTACATTCCTTGAAATCCTAGATAGCCACGCCCCCATCCACTCCTCCCGTATAAGGACTAAAATAGTCCCCTGACTCACAAAACAAACCAGAGAAAAAATGTTCCTACGGAACAAAATATGGGCCAAATGGAGAGCCACTAAGAATGCTGCTGACCACTTATACTTTAAGCAATTAAGAAACACTACCAAAAAAGACATTTTGTTAGACAAAATAAACTACTATTCCAAACTACAACAATCACACTCTAAAAACCCTCAAAAGTTTTGGTCAGGCATTAATAGACTTCTGAAACCAGGGAAGACTAGAACTCCAGCCCCAAACTCCATTCCCCATGATAGTCCTTTGCTAATAGCCAACACTTTCAACAACTACTTCATTGAAGCAATTCAAACTCTAACAAAACACTAACACCCACCACCCCCTGTCCTTCTCAAAATACAAACAGTTCAATTCCCTTTTTACATTTACAACCTGTTCCAACTTACTTCATCTGCAAACTCCTTCAGAAACTCAAACCTTGTACTCCCTCTGCTGATAACCTGCAGGCAGAATACCTTCAACTAGCTGCCAAAGCCTTAGCTTATCCAATATCCATCCTTATAAACAGAACAATCACAGAAGGTACCATCCCTTCCATATGGAAAGTATCCCATATAATTCCCTTGCATAAAGGAGGCAAATCCACTGACATTTCTAACTACCTACCAATTGCTCTACTCTCTCCATTGGCCAAAATAATGGAAAAGTGTATCCACCATCAACTACTTCATCACCTGCTCCATAACAACTTATTTGCTAATTGTCAGCATGGCTTCAGGCCCTTTCATAGCACCACTACTGCCCTACTAAGCTTTACTGACTGTATTAACAGGAATCAAAATAATAACTCTCTCTCATCTGCTGTATTTATAGACCTATCAAAAGCTTTTGATATGGTCAACCATAGCTTACTTATTAGCACCCTAGAAGCCCAATCTCTTGCCCCACAAGCTATTCTTTGGTTTAAATCCTATCTAGAAAACAGACATCAAGCAGTGCTCTGGGACAATAATCTTTCTGCTCCCCACCCTGTGAACACTGGAGTCCCTCAAGGCTCTATCCTAGGCCCTCTTCTTTTTTCAATTTTTATTAACAATCTCTACACTGTTGTTCCACAAGCCTCTTGTATACAATACGTTGATGACTCTACCCTTATCTGCACTGCTAAGTCCTCATTCTCTCTCCAAACCCTTACTTAAACTGTATTTAACTCTGTTGAAAAGTGGTTTACTGATCAATGCCTCCTCCTCAACCTCCCCCCCCAAAAAAACTATTACTCTTCACTCCCACCCAAAAATCTCCACAGATCCACTTCACTATCACCTCCTATAATGGAATTTGTATTTCCCCTGATCCTACTGCACGACTTCTGGGCATAACCATTGATCATAACCTCAACTTTGATGACCATATCAATAATACTGTTCAAACTATCAATAAAAATAGGCTGTCTGTACAGAATCAAACCCTTCCTTACACAAATTGCTAGAACCACCATTGCCCAGGCTCATCTTTCTTCTACCCTATTCTATGCTTCTGCCATCCATACCAATCTATCTAAGCACAATCTTACCAAGCTTGAAACTAGCTATAATAATATAGTCAGATTTGCCACTGGCTCCCCCTATAGAACCCACCATTGTCTCAATCTTAAACAACTTGGATGGTTAGAACTACAAAATCAACTACAATACAATCAACTTGTGATAACACAAAAAAATTCTGTACCACCCTACTAATACTCCTATCCTCTCTAACCTGATCTCCCTATACAAAAATCTTACAACACTACGCTCAGCTAGTAAGTTACTTATTGCCAACAATAAATCCAACAACAAAGCTGGTGACTCACTCTTTACCAATGTCGTGGGTAGAATCTGTAACAACCTTCCTAAAACACTTAACTCTCTCTCATCTACTCCACTCTTTAAGAAACACCTTGAAGTTCATCTAAAAACACATTGGCTTTGTCCCTGCTCAAAGCCTGACTAAACATTACTTATCCTCCTTTCTCTTCCCCTTTTCCCCAGCCTCCTGGGATACTGCACAACAGTTTTTAATTATTATAAGCTAACTCTTTAACACTATTTATTCCAGCCTACTCTCTTTCTCCCTCCTTCACTAAGTGATTGTTAAATTGTTTTTCAGATATTTTATAAACTTATGATGATTGTACCAGATAATTCATGACTTGTTGTTGCTTTAACCTATACCAAGATTCTGTTACATTGATCCCACTAATAACTTGTACTCTCTTTACAAACATTTTTTGCTTATAATGTATCTTAAGCTTGTTTTTTTTTTAACTATTGTATGTAGTAATCTTCTCATATTTGGTGCTTTTCTCCCCGGGCCTCTACTGAAAATGGATATGTATCCAGCTAGACTAGCCCGGTCAGCAAATATAAAATAAATAAATAAATAAATAAAATCCAGTCATAATATTTTATACTAGAAATTATCCTTTGTATAAAGTAACAAAATGTATCTCCTCATCAGTGTGTAATAGCATGTTTTTCTCAGAGATCAAACATTCAGCCTTTACTCTATGTTTTGTCCAGTGATAGGAGTGACATTTTTAATAAGCAATGACTGCTTTGCCAAACTACACTGTATAACTATGAAAATATAACATCTCTCCAAAAAAATAATGTATTGTTTGTTTCTATTGCCAAGATGGGTTGTATATGAGCACAATAACTTCAGGGGAAGGCAGTGGCTACTGGTCGGTGTCGAGATTACAAATTGGCAAACATTTAGTGGCAAGCAGCATATTGGATCATTGTTACCCCTTAGACAGGTTAGTACAACTTTATGATTTATTATGTGCATGTGAGAAATTCTGAAGTTTTTTTTTAAATGTACCAACATTGTAAGATGAGAGAACAGAGAGTTTGATATACTTTGCACTATAATAATAGCAGATGTCTAATTTTGTGCCATTATCTTCAGTTATTTGTATAACAACAAGCTATGCATTTAACTGTATGTATAAAATGAAAGTGATCCTTCACTCATGGTATTTATAAAGGCAATTTTCTGAATGGGTCCAAAATATGAACCTACTTGCTTGTAACTGTGATGTAGAAAATCAGGCTTCTGTTTTATTTTTCCCTGTTTAGTATTTCTGTGAGCAAAGCAATTAGTTGCTTTCTCCAACAAGTTCCCAGTAGCTTGGCACGTTGTTTAATGTAAGTTAATTTTTATTTATTATTTTTCTGTGGCTAAATTTTATTTGCTGAAGGAATAAAGACTGATTAAAGCTGTGAAGCAGTGAAAGTTCTAAGAGACAACAATGCTTTGTTTACTGCTACCAGCAAGAGTAAACTAAGAAAGACAGTCAGCAGAAAGCAGGGTGCTTTTCATAACATTAAAAAAATTTTTATTAACAGCCCTCACAATCACAAACACACATATACACACACACAGGCTGCATAGCTCAAAATTGGGTTTGAGTTTAACATCCTGCATTTTGTAAACACAATAATCATGGGATAGTTTGTTGGCTGTTGGTGAAGCACCCACCAAGAGGAGAAAACGCTGTGAGAAGAAAGGAGCCACTTTTGAGATTTTAAGTATTTTTCCTCTGTTTATTTGCTAGGTTTTTCTGCATAGCCGCCTATTTTGAGCATTTTCTGGCTTGTTCATAGGTTCATAGGTTCATAGGTTCATAGGTTCATAGGTTAGTACTAGGCTATCAGCCCTAGGGCCTATACAAGCCTAGCCATAACAATTCCCTGAATATTTCTTCCCACATTATTTACTTTCCTGGACCCCTGTCTAGCAGGGTGACTGACGTGATCCCTGGGGTGAATTTCCTTTCTCCCATCCAATCGTCAAGGTTCCTCTTGAAGAGGTCCAAAGAGGCACTCTGCTTGACATGTATGGGCAATCTATTCCAGAGTCTGGGGAGTCTCTGGGTCAGGAACCTATCCCTCCAACATGTTTTGTTTATTGTGATGACAAGGTTTAGATCCCTGGAGCGTGTAGCACTGAGGGATTGGGATTTCTTTAAGTGTAGCATGTCCAACAGCTCTGGGTTTGACATGGCCTTGTATGTTAAGCAGAGATCGCCTCTGAGTAGACGATATGCGACAGAGTATAGCTGGAGTTTTTTAAGGCGGTCAGCATAGGGCATCTGCTTTAGGCCTGTGATTCTTTTAGTGAGGTATTTCTGAGGCCTTTCCAGTTGATGCAGATGTCTTGAGAGGTACATACCAAATGGGGCATTGTATTCTATAATGGGTCTAATGAGGGATGAGTACAGTGGGACAATGACCTCCTTTTTTCTGGATGAAAAGCCCTTCGTGATGAGGCGTGCCACATGGATTTCCTGACTGTTGTGGCGATGTGGTTATCGAAGGTGAGACCACTGTCCACCTGTGTCCCTAAGTCTCTTATCACACTTTCTGTGTTTGGTGTACTGCCACCTATATGGTAATTCATGGATACATGTTTTTTCCCAAAGGGGATAACAATACATTTCTTGGCATTGAGCTTGAGCCCATGGCTCTGGCACCAAGCATCTGTTTCTCTAAGGCCCTTTTGTAGAGTATCCACATCATTTGGGGATTCAATAATGGCTCCCAGTTTGCAGTCATCTGCAAACTTTGTTAGCCAGAGTCCCTTAGTGTTGACCTGTACTTCAGAGAAGTAGATGCCAAACAAGAGCAGCCCCAGGACTGAACCCTGAGGTACTCCACTTGTCACTTGTCTGGAGCTGGATTTGGAGTCGGCTACTTTTACAGTGTGGGTTCTATCAGTAAGCCATTTAGCAACCCATTGGGTGACATAGGGATTAATGCCCAACTTAGTAAGTTTATCTATGATTCCAGAGTGAGGGATGGTGTCAAAGGCCTTGGCAAGGTCTAGATAGGCTGTGTGGACCACCTTACCCTTGTCCATGGCTCTGGAGACTGATTCAAAGAAGTCAATCAGGTTCAGGAGACAAGATCAGCCCTTCACAAACCCAAACTGGGTGGGGTCCAGTGTTTGAAGGTTGCCAATGTCTTTGTTTATAAGTTCCATGATAATACGCTCCATGGCCTTGCAGATAAGGCTTGTCAGACTGATGGGACGGTAGTTTCCAGGATCCAAGGTGGATCCCCCCTTGTGGATTGGGATAACTATAGCTCTGCGCCACTCAATGGGCACGAAACCTGAGGTGAGGCTATGATTAAACATGACACTTAGGTGAGGTGCCAGTTCATATTGTAGTTCATGTAGTACACAGCCCGGGATGTCATCTGGTCCCATGGATGCTGTATTCTTGGCTTTAGAGAGTGCGTTTTGTACCTGTGTGGCCGTTATTACTGGAATTTGGCAATCTTCCGGTATTGAAATGGGCCATTTAGGGGGTGAGAGTGGGGTGAAGTTGGCACTGAATTGATCTGCCAGGATATTGGCAATATCCTTCGGATCAGTATTTTTAATGCCATTCTGTTTTAGCTCAGAGCAGATCTGAGCATTGCCATTTAGATTCTTGACATAATTATAGAATGCTTTGTGGTTGTCTTTGGAATCTTTGGCAATTTTATTTTCGTAACTAGCTTTGGAGGATTTTATGAGGCATCTCAGTTTCTTACTGAGGCTAGTAAGGGAGTTTTTTGCATCCTGGGATTTTCCTCTTTTCTGCAAAAGTTTCTTCCTTTTGTTGTAAAGTTTGTTTATGGCAGGGGACCACCAGATTGGCTTGATTTCTGCATTAGTAACTGTATTTAGAGCACAACCTAGAGCTGTTTACTGAATTTCCTGTTTGCACTTATTTTTAAAATCGTTTTTTTCTCAAAACTTGCATTTTATCTGTCTTTGGCCTAGCACTCTTGTGGGGGGTCATTTACTGCACTTTTATAACTTGTTGATACTTGTGAACCTCTGCTATCTCTGAAAAAAACAAAAAAAAACAAAAAAATCTTACTTTTTTCCCACTTTTCTGAGATTTAAAAAAGTTCAGTTGCAGGCTTGCTGTTCTTGAACTGTTTGTAAGTTTCTGTGAGGCCATTTTTTGCTTGGGCTAAAGGGAAGTCTCTCTGTTGATCAGTGGCAGTGAAAAACATTGAGCAGCCTGCCTGCCCCTGTGGGAGTGGTTACTGACTTGAAACTGTAGTTTTATTGGCCATTTTGGGTCAATTCCAAACTCCTTCATCTTCCTCTCTTAAAATCCTCTTTTGCGTGGTTTTGCGTGTTTTTGTGCATAGCGCAACAGCGGGCATCGCCGCCTAATTGGGTTTAAACTATTCCTGGCTCCACAAAGTCTGCTCTTCACTTTTTCCCTTAGAACTGCTCTATCTCTCAATTTAAACACCATATTCTCATTTTAAGGCCCTTCACTGGTCCAATTAAGTAATCCTACAAGTTAGCACTATTAAACCATAAGCACTACTTACTCTTATACTCTCTACAATTACCCTGTCCTCTATTGGTCCGTCTTAAATTCAATTTCCCTATATTACTCTAGCATGTCCAAAGGTCAGTCAATGGTTTCCTCTCCAGTCCAGCTGGTGAATCTGGGAATTTTGAGGCAATGTTACAACTGTCTCATGTACACGGACAAAAACAGGTTCAAATATATGTGAGAGATGCAACTATTTAGCCAAACTGGAGGCTGAGCTCTCTCATCTCAAAACTGGTGTAACCAGTCAGGAGGAGAAAGTAACCTCACACAACACAATTTCAGTATCACATAGTCCCACCAAATCAGTGAACCAAACACATAAATATTCAAAAACATACTCGGAGGCTCTAAATAAAAATCTACCTAAGCAACAGAGACCTCCAAAGCAGACATCCAAGCAAACGCTACCTCAAAACAAAACACACACAACACATAATCCACAAAGTCAGTGTGCCAAGCAGCCGCAGCCCTTAAGGCTGAATAACACACCTAATACTCTTGTAATAGGTTTCTCTATTGTCAGGCACACTGACGTCCCGCTCACCAGGCTGAATAAAGAGAAGGTCACGGTGAGCTGCCTGTCGGGTGCTAGGATCCGCCACATAACGCAAGCACTCAGGTCACTCCAAAGCATATACAAATATGACTCAGTCATTGTACATGCTGGTGTGAATGACCTGAGACGTACCTCCCTGGACTACATGAAAAGAGACATAGAGGAGCTCTCTGATCATGTAGCCCAGGCTGGTATGACCCTGACCTTGAGCAGCATCTTACCCTCACCTAGAATGATGCCACAGTACAAAGACAAAATGATCGATTTTAACAATTGGCTAAAATTTTGGTGTCATTCAAAGGGGATCCAGTGTCTGTCAGCCTGGGATGACATGCTCGACAAGCCACGTTGCTTCGCTAGGGATGGCTTGCACCTGTCACTACTGGGCTTTCGGATATTGGCAAAGGCTCTTGCCACCCCCATAGTGCCTGTTTTAGGCAAGGCTCAAAAGTCAAACCCACCCCCATAGACAGCACAAGGAACAAGAAACTAAGGGTAATGCTGCTAAACGCCAGAAGTCTTAACCTCAAGATGCACGCACTCGAAGCTCTCCTCAGTATGGAGAAGATCAATATCTGTGCAGTGACAGAAACCTGGTTCAAGGCTCCAGAGAGCACCCCAGCACTACCAGGCTATACCTCATATCATGCTTTTCGGCCCCAAAACCCGGACCGAACCACAAAAGGAGGGGGAGTTTCCATATTTATCAAGGATATCCACACCTCCAGGTTAGTGGCATTGCACGAAGTATCAGAGACCATCCATGTGCAACTAACAGTGGGCAAGACTGCTTTTCAGTTTATAGCATCCTACAGACCACCCTCTCAAAGTCAGGAATCCCACTCGGCTTTCCTGAAAACATTGGAGAACATGAAGATCTCTCCAAACACCATTATATTGGGTGACTTCAACTACCCAAACATTGACTGGGAGCACTACTCAAGCCCCAGCACCTTAGCCCAAAGGTTCCTGGAAATTATAAACTCAAATGCTATGGAACAACTAGTCACCACTCCCACAAGAGGGGACAACATACTAGACCTGATTATTACCAACATGGGGACTCTATGCTGCACACCAGAAGTATATCCCTCATTGGTAAGATCATACCATAAATTAATTTCATTGGATGTCCACATCCCGACCCCACCCCCAGCCCAGAAAACCGCAGTGAAAAACTTCTCAAAAGCGAACTTCTCACTTCTCAAAATTGAAGTGGAATCCTTCAAGGCCCCAGGGCCAGTGAAAACTATGGCCCAAACTGCAGAATCCTATATAAATGCATTCTACGGACATCTCCAGGAATGCATGGATCATGCCATCCCAAACAAAACCAAGACCCAATCATCCAAAGGCAGGCGTCCAGTCTGGTGGACCCCTGCCATAAATAAACTGTACAACAGAAGGAGGAAGCTACTACATGATAGAGCAAAATCCCTAATAGGGAAGGCATCTCTGATCAGTACTAGCAAAAAATTACGATCCCCTCATAAAATCCTCCAAGGCCAGCTTCGAGAGAAAAATTGCACAGGACACCAAAGACAATCATAAGGCTTTTTTCAGTTATGTTAGAAACCTGGGATGCAACTCCCAGACTTGTTCTGAGTTGATTCTAAATGACAAAAAATACACTGAACCCACAGACATCGCCAATATCCTGGCAGACAGGTTCAGTGCAAACTTCTCCACCCCCTCCCCCCCAAAAGAGCAAGTATCTATTCCGGCAGAGGGCTGCCTCCCAAACATCTCTGATGCTCAGGTGAAGACTGCCCTCTCCAAAGCAAAAAACACTGCTTCCATGGGACCAGATGGCATCCCAGGTTGCGTCCTACATGAACTCCAAGAGGAACTAATCCCTCAAATAAAACAGCTATACAATCTCAGCCTCACTACAGGATATGTGCCCACAGAATGGCATACAGCAACAGTGGTCCCACTCCACAAAGGTGGAGCCTCTACGGACCCTGGAAACTATCGCCCCATAAGCCTGACTAGCTTAGTCTGCAAGGCTATGGAGAGGATCATCATGGAGCTCATAAACAAAGACATTGGGGACCTACAGACACTAGATCCTACCCAGTTCGGCTTTGTCAAGGGCAGATCCTGCCTTTTGAACCTGGTTGACTTCTTCAAAACAGTCACCAAAGCCATAGATGAAGGAAAGGTAGTCCACTCAGCCTATCTGGACCATGCAAAGGCATTTGACACAATACTCCACTCGGGCATCATAGATATGCTATCCAGATTAAATATAAACCCCTATGTCACAAGATGGGTCGCAAACTGGCTCAAAGACAGAACCCACAGAGTGAGAGTTGCTGGAGCCATGTCCGACTCGAAACTGGTCACAAGTGGCGTCCCACAGGGTTCTGTCCTGGGACCACTCTTGTTCGGTATATACTTTTCCGAGGTACAAGCAAACGTGGGAGGACTATGGCTCACCAAGTTCGCAGATGACTGCAAACTGGGCGCCATAATCAACTCTCCAGCTGACACAAACATCCCTCAAAAAGGTCTCACAGAGACAGATAACTGGTGCCAGCGCCATGGTTTAAAGCTAAATGCCAAAAAATGTATAGTCATACCCTTTGGCAAAAACAATGTGCCCACAAATTGCCACATAGGCGGAAACCCATTAAGTACAGAGAAAGTTATTAGGGACCTGGGGACCCAAGTTGATAGCAATCTCTCCTTTGAAAACCACATTGCCAAAGTGGTTAGAAAGACCTTCTACATAGCCCACCTCATCCCGAAGGGTTTCACATCTCGATCAAGAGAGGTAATCGTGCCCCTTTATTCATCCCTCATCAGGCCCATCATAGAATACAATGCCCCTTTTGGGATGTACCTTACCCGACACCTGCAGCAATTAGAAAGACCCCAAAAGTATCTCACCAAGAGGATCAAGGGTCTCAAACAGATGCCATATGCTGCTCGGTTAAAAAAACTCCAGCTCTACTCAGTTTCATACTGCCTACTTCGAGGCGATCTATGCCTGACATACAAAGCTATGTCAAATCCAGAATTAATGGACATGCTCCACCTCAGTAAATCTAAATCCCGTAGAGCCACACGCTCGAGGGACTTGAACCTCAGCACAGAAATAAATAGAACTTGCTGGAGGGACAGGTTCATAACCCAGAGGGTCCCTTTGCTCTGGAATAGAATTCCAGTTCATGTGAGGCAGAGCACCTCACTGAATCTCTTCAAGAAGAATCTCGATAGGTGGATGGGGGATCATAGGTTTGTCCCAGGGATTACTCCCGTGTCACTATTAGACCGAGGCACAGTAAACTAAACCTTAAAAATGGGCACAGTATACTCAAATCAAGGGGTGGCGTAAGCCATACAGAATCGTGCTAGGCTTATAATTGCCCCAGGGCAGATAGCCTAGTATGAACCTATGAACCTATGAACTAAAATGATGCTCCCAGGGATTTCCATTAAAAGCATAATACTGAGCTTTATCTAGTTATAAAGCTAAAATGCAGTTGTCTTCCAAGAGACACGTTGACTGATTTTCCAGCAGCCTATGGAGTGCAAACATCATTGATAATTATTCTTTTTTATTATCATTACTATTTCAAGAATGCAGATATCTCTTAAGAGAATACACTAAATTGTATTATGTGTTGTAATAGTAAAAATGATGTTTAAATTCAGATTTTGCATGCAGAAATGCTGAGTCTATAGAAGTCAGCCCTGAGTACATACATTTGGTGGTCAAAAATAATTTCCATTTGCTAGTGGGGAAAAAAGATATAATTAATTTGCAGTGCATGGAGCATGCTAATTATGCTCTGATATTTGGAAAAAGGCAAACCAGTTAAGAGACCAATTGCTATGCGACCCAACCTTAACAATTGTTAAGCACCCCTGCTTATGTTATGGTTGGTTCTACCCACTCAGGAGTAACATTTACCTGTATTGACTAGCAAATGACAGTGGCAGAGCAAAATATTTGTTTCTGCTTGCTGTTCATACCTTTAATGTGTCTCTAGCTTCCTGTAAAAAAAAACATAGAAAGCAACTAGAATAGCAGGATGTGTTCATCTGCATAATGTGAAGGATATGAACTCTGAAACTCAAACGTATCTCATTATTAACTGACTTCAGTGCTAAATGGTTTGTCTGAAAACCACAGATTTTATGAGGAACAGTCCAAAAATATGAAGCAATAATCTGGACGTTCTGATAAAATTTAGACAGTAGAGAGACATTAAAGGTAAGTGTAAACATGACGGACAGCATTACACTGCCTTTCTGATGGTGTTCAGAAAGTGTTCTATAGTTTTGAAAGCTTTTAAAACACTTAGCATTTTTCCTTGTAACTACTAGCACATGGAGCAGATGCCAGTAAGATAAATCTCAAATGCTTGAATTCAGAACTTCTTGTTTTTGATGGGTTCCCATGGAGTCTCACTGCAGTCGGAGGTTGAATTGTTGACATATTAACACAAACACTTAAGGTAACTTTTCCAGAAATTGATAGCTGAGTTATATGCAAACAGTTAAAATAAAATCCATTTTCTCTTTCATTATGTGAACTATGGGCTTGTCCTCAGTACCAGCTGAATTTTGTGAGTCGTACTGTTTACAAAAAAACAACAAAAAAGTGCTTATCCAGCTATTTACTGTAAGAAACATGTCATTATAGACAAATTGAAGTAGCCAGAAAAAAAATTATGAGGCCAATGTCTGCATAATAAAAATGAAATAAACTACTGTTTGTACCATTTCAAAATATTTTATAGCAAGTTTTATTTTCCTCTGACACTAATTAAGGCTTACAGATTTAGCCTCTATTACAAGCATTAACAGATTAGGCAACAGTGCAAGCCTGGGGCTTTGGAATAAAGAGATGTAAGCTAGACATGCTGCTAGCTCAGTGCTTTACTCACATGAAGCAAAAGCTTTCTGCATTCATAAGTCAAGCTCCCATGAAGCAGAATTTCTTAAAGAATCAAACACAGTCCAGAATAGGTCAGGACCAATGCACAATCCAGGCTGGCACAATAAAAGTTAAATAATCAGTCACTTATCATTGTAAAACATATAAAAAGCTTTTATTACTGAAGTAAGCACTTTCACAAAATTGCTTCATCAGAACAATACTAGTTGGTGCAACTAACTTATTTAAATACAGCAAAATATCCAATCATAAAACAGGACAAAACAATTTTCCAATCAGTATAATAGGTCAAACAATTTCCAATTTAGATCTTAAAAAACACATTAAAAATACATGAAAAAATATATGTATATAAATGCATATCAAACTTCAAAAAAATACATTAAAAATATCTTTAAAAAATATATCAATGCAAATGAATAATGTGGACACTTATTAATTAATCTTCAAAAAGGGCTACAAAATACTCGATCATTCAAACCTTTCCCTTGGTCAGAACGTATTCTTATAATCCATTTTGCTTCCACTGACGCAGTACAGCTTCTAATGTCTCCTTTTCTGTCAGTTGGCCTAACAATATCAATGACCATAAACCTAAATGTGCGTTCAACACCCATGTCCCTCAAATGTTTAGCTAAGGCATTATTCGGACAACCCATTTTAATATTATATAAATGTTCTCTTTTCCACTGTTTAAGTGATCTGTTTGTTTTTCCTAAATAAAATGCCTGCCATATATCACAGACAGCCAAATAAATAACATTATTAGTATTACTGTATATTGGTGTAATCTGTGCAACTGTTTTTAGTCTCCCTTTTTTATCTGTTAGAGCTGAATATCTGTTATTGTTTGTGACCTTTTGAGTGTGTAGTGAAATATTTTGTCTAGAGAGGCCTAGCCTTTTTCTTTGCGGCAGAAAGAATTAGTCTAGTTTGATCTAGTTAAAAGCATTCATGCAACACTGTTATTTTTGATTGGATAATTGGGCTGGTTTCTGTTTCTCCACCTTTAATAGCCAGTGTTTAGTTGTACTTACTTGCTCAAGCTGTTCAAAGCTGCAGTAACAGGCCTTCTGCCATTTGCTCTGCTCTGATATTGGAAAGATAAGTGCTTATTTTCAACTGTTTTCTGCACTTCTGTTTTACTGTATATCTGTGTAATCTGTGCAACTGTTTTTCTTGTTCCACCCACTCGCCCAGCTGTTGTGGTGGTCTTAAGTCTTGTTGGCTTTGAGTTGCCCGCCTCTAGTATAAAGTTGATACTAGACACTCCCCTCAGTTGCATTACATCAGCACATTCTACTGTTTATAGTGAGAACTTAGTAAAGGTCCACCTCTTTAGCTTCTGAACCCTGAATTTTCTCATTCTGTCTCTTCACTTTCTACTAAAAAAATGTGCCTCTTTCTACTTCATTTTGCTAGTTGTGCTTAGGAGTTTAGTTACATTTAGTTTGCTGTATTTATTACTGTTTGCTGGTAGCCTCATTAAATTGATGACAGTATTCTGCTGAATCACTGCTTTATTTGTGCTGTCTGTTACTGTTGTGATTTGTGAGCTACTGTTTCTAAACAATCTACTGATTAACTATATTTAATTGTTATCTACTGCAATTCATTACTGTTTAACTGCATTTTACTGCATTTCCTTGCTGTTTAACTGTATTTATTCCATACTGTGAGTTCTATTCTTTTGACTATAAGTGATTAATCTGTGCTTTATTGTGAGTTTTTTCTTACTGAGTTCTTAACCTTAAAGTTGAGTGGCATAATCTACATACAGGCCTGTGGCATCCAGAGCTTCAGCTGCATGGACTATATGAAGAGATACATGATCAAGCTCAATGAGTATGTGTTCCAGGCAGGTATGTCCCTAGCCTTAAGCAGCATTCTACCATCACCCAGAATGATGCCTCAATACAAACAGAAAATTATTTACTTTAACAACTGGCTTAGTTTCTAGTGTCATTCAAAGGGGATCCAGTACCTGACAGCCTGGGATGACATGATTGACAAGCCACAATGCTTTGCTAGTGATGGCCTGCATCTGTCTGCCTTGGGCTTCAGGCTCCTGACAAAGGCTCTTGCCAACCCTATAGTGCCTTTTTTAGGCAATGCCATGAGATCAAAACTACCAACATGAAAATTTCATCTAAACGTAAATTAAAGGTCATGCTGCTAAATGCTAGGAGTCTAAACATGAAACCGCACTCACTGCAAGCATTCTTAACCTTGGAAGAAGCTGATATTTGTGCAGCCACAGAAACCTGGTTGAAAGATGCGGACAGCATCCCAGCCATACCAGGTTACTCATCCTATTATTCACTGAGGCCCAAAGCTGTGGGCAGCAAAACAAAAGGAGGTGGAGTTGCAATATATGTAAAAGACATAAACACCTCTAGGCTGGTCAAACAGTATAATGCACAGGAAATACTCCAGGTGCAGTTAACAATTGACAGGACCCCTATTCAAATCATAGCTATCTACAGGCCTCCAACTCTGACCCAGGATGCCCACTCCACCTATCTGGACCTCTTCAAATTTATCAGGATTCAACCCTTTATCCTGATCCTGGGCAATGTTAACTATCCAACCATAGATTGGAAGAAATACTCATGCCAAAACTCAAATGCCTGGAGATTCCTTGATTTTGTCAATGCAAATGCCTTGGGCCATTTGGTTGACATCCCCACAAGAGGTGAAAATATCTTGGACTTGGTATTAACCATCATGACTAACCACTGCAGTATCCCTACAGTGTCATCATACCTGGCAAGTTCCAACCACAGTCACTTTCATGTCACCATCTTCCCCGATCCCCACCCCCACCCCAGCTAGGGTCAAACAAAAAAACTTCTCCAAAGCTGATTACAACCTCCTGAGTGAAGGTATAAACAGCTTCACAGCCCCCACCCCCACCATAGAAACTGGCACATATGTTCAAACTTACACCAAAGTACTATATGAGCATTTATATAACTGCATGGAATCAGGAATACCAGACAGGACAAAATCCTTCTCCTCAAGGAGGAGTAAATCTGTCTGGTGGACATCTGTAATAAATAAACTCTATAATAAAATGAAAATATTGCTGTCCAGGACCAAGAAGGAGCAGGTGTCTAATTTGAAGCAATATCTACTTCATCTGAACACCTCCAAAGCAAACTTTGAGTCCAAACTGGCCACATCTACTGAAGACAATCATAAGGTTTTCTTCCCATATGTCCACAATCTCAAGGGAAGCACCCAGATCTGCTCAGAACTGGTGTTCAAGGACACCACATACACACACCCTGTAGGTATAGTCAACCTGCTGGCAGACAGGTTCAGTGAAAACTTCACCCCTCTGCCCCCCATCAGTAAAACTGGACATCCCCAGTATCTACCCCCCTCCCTTTAACTCTAGGGAGCAAGTCATCACTGCCCTCTCAAAAGCAAAAAATACAGCCTCCATGGGACCTGATAACATCCCAGGCTGCATCCTGTATGAACTCAGGCAGGAACTTACAGCACCATTAGGCACCCTATTCAACCAAAGCCCGAGAACTGGCTTCATCCCAACCAAGTGGAGGAGAGCTACTGTCATCCCTTTGCACAAAGGTGAAGCGTCCACCGATCCA